>NC_079494.1:5134278-5334992 GCF_030052815.1 Hevea brasiliensis | reverse complement strand
ATAAAAAATTTGGAATAGGAAGTTAAGCTCAAAATATAATCATCAAGTGTAAATCAAGTAGCACATAAAGCAAGTGAGCAATGTACTAGAGATATAAAAGAAAAATGTATTTTATGAGGAACTAAAAAAAATGAATAAGTAAATAGTTCAAGTAAAATAAAAGAAAGATGAAAATTATAAGTGAACAAATTTGAAACTAAAATTTAAAGCTAGACTAAAATAAGATTTTTTTTTTTTTTTGTGCTCATTTGCTTGCAATGCATTGTATCCCGTCTGTACAAGGAAGGTAGAACAATGTTAAACTCTGAATAAGGAGTATAGAAAAGCTTAAAACAAATATATGAAAGAAATAAAGAATCAATAAAAAATTAGGAGTTATGCACAAAAATGCTAAGTTTAGGTCTTTAGCTTGACCATCACCATACTAACTCAAGATGTTATGGAGAATGAGAGAGATAGAAAGTTGCTATCTTCTCAATTGGCTCACCAACTGAATAATGCCTCAACCTTTGCCCATTTACCTTGAAATTACCTGATTTTTCACCAAAAATTTCCACAGCACCATGAGGGAAAACTTTCACAATTTTAAATGGACCGGACCACCTTGATTTTAATTTTCCTGGAAAAAATTTTAACCTTGAATTGAATAAGAGAACCAAATCTCCTTCTTTAAAGTCCTTTTTCTTGATATGCTTATCATGCCATTTTTTAGTTCTTTCTTTATAGATCCTAGCATTTTCATAAGCATCAAGTCTTAATTCTTCTAATTCATCAAGTTGCAAAAGTCTTTTGTGTCCAGCAGCTTGTAAATCAAAATTGATTGCTCTTATGGCCCAATAAGCTTTATGTTTTAACTCTACGGGCAAATGGCATGATTTCCCAAAAACTAAACTATAAGGTGTAGTTCCTATGGGGGTTTTAAATGATGTTCTATATGCCCAAAGAGTGTCATCTAATTTAAGGGACCAATCTTTTCTGGACTTATTGACAGTTTTCTCCAAGATTTGCTTGATTTCTCTATTTGTGATTTCTACTTGGCCATTTGTTTGAGGGTGATATGGTGTGGCAATCCTATGCTTTACCCCATATTTTCTCATCAATTTTTCAAATTGGTGGTTGCAAAAATGGCTACCACCATCACTGATTATGGCACGTGGGGCACCAAACCTGGTCAAAACAAATTTTTTCAAAAATTTCACCACAACTTTGGCATCATTGGTAGGTGTAGCAATAGCTTCTACCCATTTAGATACATAGTCCACCCCTACCAAGATATATTTATTTCCATAAGAAGATGGAAATGGCCCCATGAAATCAATTCCCCACACATCAAATAATTCAACTTCTAATATGGACTGTTAGGGCATCTCATCTCTCTTGGAAATGTTGCCTACTCTTTGACACCTATCACACTTGCTTACAAAATTTCTCACATGTTTAAACATATTAGGCCAATAGAAACCTGATGTTAAGACCATTTCAACAGTTTTTGAGACACTAAAATGACCACCATATTCAGAGGAATGACAATGGTAAATAACATCATGTATTTCTTCCTCTGGTATACATCTCCTAATTATTCCATCATTACATCTTCTAAACAAAAGAGGTTCTTCCCAAGAATAAAATTTAACATCATGCAAGAATCTTTTCTTTTGCTGCCAAGATAAATCAGGTGGCAAGACACCACAAGACAAGAAGTTCACAATATCAGCAAACCATGGAAGTGCAGAATTCAACACATACAACTGCTCATTCATGAAAAACTCATCAATTGGCACAATTTCATCATCTTTATTTTCAGTTTTTATCCTAAAAAGGTGGTCAGCCACCACATTCTCAACACCTTTTTTATCTCTTATTTCCAAATCAAATTCTTGAAGTAACAAAATCCATCTAATCAACCTAGATTTAGCTTCTTTCTTGCTCATTAAATACCTTATTGCTGCATGATCAGTGAAAACAATTACCTTTGAGTTGACCAAATAAGAACGAAATTTATTGAGTGCAAATACTACCGCAAGGAACTCCTTTTCAGTTGTGGCATAATTAACTTGAGCTTCATCAAGGGTTCAGCTTGCATAGTAAATGGCATAAGGTTTTCTATCTTTTCGCTGGCTAAGGACAGCTCCAACAGCAAACTCGCTTGCATCACACATAATTTCGAATGGCAAAGTCCAATCGGGGGGTTGCATGATAGGAGCTGTTGTTAATGCCGTCTTTAACCTGCAAAAAGCAACCATACAATCTTGATTAAAATCAAATTTAACATCATGATTCAAAAGATTTGTTAAGGGTTTAGCAAGTTTAGAAAAATCCTGAATAAATCGCCGGTAAAACCCGGCATGTCCAAGAAAACTCCGCACTCCTTTGACAGTGGTTGGAGGGGGCATTTTTTCAATAATTTCTATTTTAGCTCTATCCACTTCAATTCCCCTATTTGAGATTAAATGCCCTAAAACAATCCCCTCTTGGACCATAAAGTGGCATTTCTCCCAATTCAACACCAAATCATTATCAGCACACCTCTGCAAGATTTTAGACAAATTAGTCAAGCATGAATCAAAATTAGTGCCATATACTGAAAAGTCATCCATGAAGACCTCCATAATTTCTTCAATAAAATCAGAAAAAATGGCCATCATGCACCTTTGAAATGTGCCAGGCGCATTACACAATCCGAATGGCATCCTTCGATATGTAAAAGTGCCATAGGGACAGGTAAAGGTAGTTTTTTCTTGGTCATCAGGATGTATTGGAATTTGAAAGAAACCAGAATATCCATCTAAGTAACAAAAGAATGAATGCTTGGCTAATCTTTCTAACATTTGATCCATAAAAGGAAGGGGAAAATGGTCTTTTCTTATAGCATTGTTCAACTTCCTATAGTCTATGCACATTCTCCAACCTGTAACAGTTCTAGTGGGTATCAATTCATTATTCTCATTTTTAACAACTGTCACCCCACCTTTTTTTGGTACAACATGCACAGGACTAACCCACTCACTGTCAGAAATAGAGTAAATAATTCCAACAACTAGTAATTTTAGGATTTCCTTTTTCACAACATCCTTCATTGTAGGATTCAATCTTCTTTGGTGTTCAATGGAAGGTTTACTATTTGGCTCAAGGAAAATCCTATGCATACAAACTGTTGGACTAATTCCCTTTATATCATCAATTGCATAACCCAAAACTCTTCTATATTCTCTCAAAACTCTCAACAATTTTTCAATCTCAATATCAGTCAAACATGCATTAATTATAACAGGATATGTTTCATTCGGTCCAAGAAAAGCATACCTGAGGTTGGAAGGAAGAGGTTTAAGATCTACCTTTGGGGCATCCTCTACCTTTAATGATGGTGGTTTGATCTCCAAAGTTTGCACTTCTTCAAGCTGAAAAATTGTGGCTTCAGGATGTGGTGGAGAACTCTCCAAGTGTTGTGCAAAAACAGCTATGTTGTGATTATCATCATCAATGCTCCCACCATGGACTAAGCAATTTTCAAGAGGGTCTTGTGGATAGCTTTTTCTGAAATGCTCTTGAACAATCTCATCAATAATGTCTACCCGCAAACAAGACTCAACTTCTTCATGTTTCCTTTTCATGGCAGGATTGATGTTGAATATCATTTGATCATCTCCCACTCTAAGTGTCAATTTCTCACCCTTTACATCAATTAATGCACCAGCTGTTGCCAAAAAGGGTCTTCCCAATAAGATAGGAACTTTTGTATCTTCTTCCATATCTAAAATGACAAAGTCCACCGGAATGTAGAATTTCCCAACCTTGATAGGCACATTTTCAAGAATGCCTTCTGGATACTTAATTGAACGGTCAGCCAATGAAAGATACATGTTTGTGGGCTTCAAATCTCCCATATTCAACTTCTCATATATTGAAAGAGGCATTAGGCTGACACTAGCTCTAAGGTCACATAAGGCATTTGCCACACAATTATCATCAATATGACAAGGAATGGAAAACACACCCGGATCTTTGAGTTTGGGAGGTAACTTCTTCTGAATTATAACACTACATTGCTCTCCCAAGTTGATGGTGTCATAATCTTCTAGCCTTCTCTTGTTGGAAAGAATCTCCTTCAAAAACTTGGCATAACTTGGCATTTGGGATAGTGCCTCAGTGAATGGCACATTGATATACAACTTCTTTAGCACTTCAAGGAATTTGCCAAATTGTTTGTCTAGCTTATGCTTGATGAATCTTTGAGGGTAGGGAAGGGTGGGCTTGTAAGGTTCAGGTGGGATGTATGGTTTCTCTCCCTCATCTTGCTCACTTTTGCTTTCTTCTTCTTTTTCATTTTTCTTGCTCTCAACTGAATTTTCTTCTTTTGTGCTCTCTTTTTCTTCTCTCTTGTTTTCACTCTCTTGACCAACTTTTTTACCACTTCTCAAGGTTACAACCTTACATTGTTCATGAGGGTTTTGTGGTTGGCTAGGTAATTTCCCAAAGGATTTGCTTCCTGATGAGCTTGCTTGTTGAGCCAATTAAGTCTCCAACATGCGGTTGTGGACTTGTAATTGATCCATGGTTTGTCTCATGTGTTGCATTTCTTCCTCCAATTTGCTATTCATCTTACTTTGTTCAGCAAAAAATTTCTCCATCATGCTTTCCAAGGTTGGCTTCGGTTCATGAGGTGGGAGGGATTGTTGTGCTCTTGCTTGATATCCAGGTTGTGGTTGCCTTGTGGGCTGAAATTGAGGCTGGAATTGAGGCCTATTCTGCTGCATAAACTGCTGGTTATGAGCATAATTTGAGCTTTAGCCTTGTTGAGCAAAAGTTGCTTGTGGTCTCCATGTTGAGTTGTTCACATTAGAGTAAGCATTTCCCATAGGTTTCTGTTGATAACCTCCTGCATAAGCAGCTTGTTCTTGCAAATAATCATCACCATAAGAAGAGTAATCAACTCCACAACTTTGGGTTCCATCTGTGTAAGCAACTTTTTGCATAGTTGTAGGAGTTGAGTTTGTTGCCTTTGTGCAAAAATCACTAAGAAGTTGAGTCAACTGATCAAATCTTGCATTCATGTAGCTAACTGAGTCAAGTTCATAAATCCCAGCCTTCTTTGGCTCAAGTGCTCTAGGATTTCCCCATAAATGGGTATTATGAGCAATCTTCTCTAATAGATCATAGCATTCTTCACTTGTCATTCTCATGAAGTCTCCTCCTGCTTGTGAATCAATTGTGTTTCTTATGGCCAGAGTAACTCTGGTGTAGAAATTCTGAACAATCATCCATTTGGGTATTTCATGATGAGGACATTGCCTTTCAAGCTCCTTAAATCTCATCCAAGATTCATACAAAGTTTCATCATCTCTTGGTTTAAAAGCTACCATCAAATTCCTCAAATGAGTAGTCTTCCCAGGTGGGAAAAACTGAGATAGAAAAGCTTGAGATAGCTGCTCCCAAGTGGCTATAGTAGCTTGTGGAAGTGAGTCATACCACTCCAATGCTGAATCCCGAAGAGAGAATGGAAATAAGGTGAGCCGAATCACTTCATCTGAAACTCCAGGCTGCCTTTGTGTATCACATATCATCAAAAATTTCTTCAAATGAGAATGAGGATTTTCAAGTGGACTACCTCCAAATTGTGAATTCTGAACCATTTGAATAAGACCAGTCTTTAACTCAAATTGATTAGCTCCAATGATAGGTCTGTTATCTCTCACATCTGCACATCTAGGAAAAGCATAATCCAACATGGATCTTTTTTTAGGATCATTTTGATTAACAACTACATTTTGCCCGTTTTGCTCATTTCCTCCATTGTTTCCACCAATAGCTCTATTTTGATTCTCTATATTTTTAATTGTCTCCTCTTGCTCAAATCTTTGTTGTTCTTCTTTTTCTGCTTCTTTTCTTCTTTTGTATTCCTTTTTGTTAGCTCGGTAGAATTTTTCAATTTCTGGGTTGAACAACAATTCGGTATCACTTGTGCTTTTCGATCGTCTCATAAACAAGGAAAGTACCTGAAAAACACAAGGAACAAAAGTGAAAATAAAAGAAAATAAAAATTCTAATTAGCTTAAAACAATTAGAATCCAACTTAAAACAAACAATTCCCCAACAACGGCGCCAAAAACTTGATGCTGCGTCCGCAAGTGCACGGGTCACAGTAGTATAGTTTTAAAAATGATATCGATCCCACAGGGAATTGTGCTTAAATTGGAAATAAAAGTATAAGCTAATTAGAATGACAAAAATTAAAGATGTAAAATGAAATTTGGAATTAAAATTGGTATTTGAGGAATTAAAACTAAATCAAACAATTAACTAAAATTAATTAAACTAGATTACCAAAAATTAATTTGAAATTTCTATTTATGAAATTTGAGAGGAATTAAATCTAAATTCAATAAAAAATAAAGTGATTCTAGAGATTGGATTTTTCAATATTGTTTGCATGTGGTTTATCCCTAATTTAGC
Organism: Hevea brasiliensis; assembly: GCF_030052815.1. Classification (NCBI taxonomy): domain Eukaryota; kingdom Viridiplantae; phylum Streptophyta; class Magnoliopsida; order Malpighiales; family Euphorbiaceae; genus Hevea; species Hevea brasiliensis. The sequence goes on along the minus strand of NC_079494.1, from coordinate 5,328,542 downwards.
CAAACACATGAGAATTGCAATTTTGAGGGAAATCAATTCTTAAATTTTTGAAACCTTTTTCAAGCATTTCAAAGTTGGTTTTCATTAAATCAAACCATGTTTTCACGGTATTTCAAACCTAACAAAAACCCATTTAAAGCTCTAATTGATTTTTGGAAAGTTCCCCTTAATCCTCTTAGCTTATCTCTAACACCAAGAAAATAAAGTTTATTGCAAGATTATCTATCCCTAATATTCACTTTTCAGTCCATCTATTAAGGATTAAAGCTTAACTTAATGAGGGCCCATTCATCAAGCAAGGCAACAAGCTCACAAGCAATAAATCAAAATGTAACAAATCCCATTTAAATGGCTAAATCAGTTCAAAACCACAATACAAATCAATATTTACAAACCCATCTCTAGAATCTCAATCAACTACTCACTATTCATAGTTTTAAGACAAACCCAAATGTATAAATGAAGAAATAATGGAAATGTAAGCTAAGGGGTAGAAAAATTCAGAAAAATGCAGAAGGATCTGCTGCAGAAAAGTGCAGAAACGTGATCCTTGCTGCTGCTGGAAAAATGCAGAACGAGCTCCTCTCTTTCTCTCTTTCTATCCTTCCAAAAATGCCTCCCTTGCTCTCTATGGAAAGAAAATGATAAAATGAGACTTTATATTGGTGAGGGGACTGCCCTAGAATGGGTAAAAGGGGAAGGTTCCAGAGGAAGTGAGGTAAAAAGCTGGAGTAACGGAAATGCCACGTCAACCATTTCCAGTAAAAATGACATAAGCCGAGTCAGTTGTGTCGTTGGTTGTGTCGCGGGTTGTGTAGCTCTCGGCGTGAATATCTGACGATCGACACAACCTGCGACATAAGCTAATTCGGTTGTGCTGCAGGTTATGTCGCTCTCGGCCATTTTTTACTCAACTTCAAAATTTTTGCAATTCGACTTTAATCTCCTCCAAATGGCTACTCTGATCAAAATTCATCAAATTTCTCCAAATTTACCCTACAAAACAAATAAATTCCAAAAATTAAACTAAGAAAAGTGAAAATTGCAAAATTGACTAAATATATACTAATATTTATAATAATGGCTATGAACAAGGGTAAATTATGTGAAAAAATTACACCTAAATGATGATCTAAAATGCATGCATCATTGAACGACATGGAGACTTGACATTGGTTTGATCTCTTTGGTGAGAGATCAGTAATGAATCGAATGACATGGAGACTTGGTGTTGGTTCGACCTTCTTTGGTGAGAGATCGAAAATGAGATTGGATGGCATGAAGACTTGATATTAATGTGATCTCCTTTGTTGGGAGATCGGAAATCATTTGACTAGGTGTGGGATCGGTTTATTTCCTTATCAAGTTACTTGTAACCGAAGAATGTCGGTTGGGGTCAATTAATTTTGTTGATCGGCCAAAATATGGTGTCGACAGCTGCCCCTCTTTACATAATTTCTATTAAAGGGAATAAAATTTTCCCGTATAGGAATTATGTAAAGATTCAGACCCATATTTTGGGCGATCGGGTTTGAAAATCAAGAATTTGGCTTGAAAGTCAAAGTCGGAAACTAAAACCAACTTAGGTCAAGGACCCAGAGGTTGATAACAGAAATTTAAATGCTGAGAAATTAAAATCAACTTAGATTAAGGAACCAGAGGTTGATGACAGAAATTTAAATGCTGAAAAATTAAAATCAACTTGGATCAAGGAACCAGAGGTTGATAACAGGAATTTTAAATGCTGGAAAATTAGAATCAACTTGGATCAAGGAACCAGAGGTTGATAGTAAGAATTAAATGCGAGAAATTAAAATCAACTTAGATCGAGAATCCAGAGGTTGATGGCATGAAATTAAACGCTGAAAAATTAAAATCAACTTGGATCAAGGAACCAGAAGTTGATGACAAGAAATCTAAATGCGAAAATAAAATCAACTTGGATCAAGGAACCAGAGGTTGATAGCAAGAAATTTAAATGCTGAAAAATTAAAATCAACTTGGATCAAGGAACCAAAGGTTGATGACAGGAATTTAAAATCAACTTGGATCAAGGAACCAGAGGTTGATAGCAAGAAATTTAAATGTGAAAATTAAAATCAACTTGGATCAAGGAACCAGAGGTTGATGACAGAAATTTAAATGCTGAAAAATTAAAATCAACTTGGATCAAGGAACCAGAGGTTAATAACAGGAACTTGATCAAGGAACCAGAGGTTGATGACAAGAAATCTAAATGCGAAAATAAAATCAACTTGGATCAAAGAACCTGAGATTGATAGCAAGAAATTTAAATGCGAAAATTAAAATCAACTTGGATCAAAGAACCAGAGGTTGATGACAAAAATTTAAAATCAACTTGGATCAAGGAACCAGAGGTTGATGACAGAAATTTAAAATCAACTTGGATCAAGGAACCAGAGGTTGATAGCAAGAAATTTAAATGCTGAAAAATTAAAATCAACTTGGACTAAGGAACCAGAGGTTGATAACAGTAAATTTAAATACTGGAAATTAAAATTAACTTAGATCGAGGATCCAGAGGTTGATGGCTGGAAATTAAAATCAACTTACAAAGCAAGCCTAACCTGACACGAGAAGTTCTTCCTCGACGAAGTGTACTTAATAGGATCTGAAGATAAATGATTAATGGAGGACGAGTCACAAGATTTAACCTACCACTTCCCATTTCTTACTCACTTCCCCGGATCACCTTCCTGTTCTCGACTTTCTTCTTATTTTAAATGATTAATGGAAGAAAGCGCCCTTGCGGGTTTTCACTTTCCCCTCTGCCCATCTAACTAGAAGTGTCCTTCCGGGTTTTCACCCCTAGTTTTTTTTTTTTTTAACTATCGATTATTCCCTGCAAATCTCTTAACAAAGTATATGAGGTCATCAATACCCAAATCCTAATCTTATGACAAAATTTTAACGGATTAATAGCGCACAAAATAAAGATGTAGGAAAAGACAGCATTAGAGTGTGAGTATACGAGAAAGATAAACCTGAGTTTAAGCAAAAAGATAGATTAAAATGCTAATGTGTGAAGAAGATAGGTTAAAGTGAAATGATGATTTTATTATGGCTTGAGAGATAAAGGTACAGTCTCAAAGAAAAAAGGGTACAATGATAGATCTCACAGATTCCTTGTAGTTGACTTCAAAGTCCCTTAACTGCCATTATTTCAAGTACTCTATTGACGAAGATTCATGCTGTGGTGGTTTATTTCCGTTCTTGGTCCAGTGTCCCCTTCCTTATTTCTCCATTTTCTGGTTCTAAGGACGCCCTTTCGGGTTTTCGCCCCTAGATTTTGTTTTCTTTTTTCTCTCTTTTTTTTCTTTTTCAGGGTGCCTTTTTCGGGTTTTCAACCTTCACTCATTTTACAGAAAGCGCCCTTTCAAGTTTTCGCCTTCTTTTGCACATTTTGTTAGGAGCACCCTTTCGGGTTTTCACCCCTACTTTTTTTTTTTCAAGCATAATACTTTTTGACAGTGTCAGCATTTACGAGTCTTGGAAATTCTTCACCATCCATATGGGTCAAGATCAGGGCCCCACTAGAAAACGCCTTTTTAACCACGTAGGGTCCCTCATAGGTTGGCGACCATTTGCCCCGAGCATCATTTTGATTCAGAAGCATCTTTTTCAGGACCAGGTCTCCTAGTTGGAATTCGCGCAGGCAAACGCCTTTGTTAAATGCCTTAGCCATTCTTCTCTGGTATAATTGCCTATGACATGCTGCCGTTAGCCTTTTCTCGTCCAGCAAATTCAATTGGTCAAACCTTGACTGGATCCATTCCGAGTCATCAATTCCTGATTCTTTAAGAATTCTCAGGGAAGGAATTTCTACCTCAATAGGCAAAACAGCTTCCATTCCGTAAACCAGTGAGTATGGAGTTGCCCCGGTTGATGTCCTTACGGAGGTCCGATATGCATGTAGGGCGTAGGGAAGCATATCATGCCAATCTGTATAGGTAATGGTCATTTTTCGGATGATCCTCTTAAGATTTTTGTTAGCGGCTTCCACCGCTCCATTCATCTGGGGATGGTATGGTGAAGAATTGAGATGTCGAATCTTGTATTGGTCACATAAACTTTGGACCTTCGGACCGTTCAAATTCTTGGCGTTGTCAGTGACGATTTCGCTGGGGAGGCCGTGTCGACAGATGATATTATTTCAGAGGAATTTGAGGAATGTGTTCTGCGTGATGTGGGCATATGACGTCGCATCAACCCATTTAGAAAAATAGTCAATAGCTACCAGGATAAACCTATACCCATTGGATGCCTTGGGGTTAATAGGACCAATCACGTCGATTCCCCACATTGTAAAAGGCCATGGCGAGACGAGGTTGAATAATTAGTGAGGCGGAACATTTATCGGATCCGCATAGATTTGACATTTATGACATTTTCGAAAGTACTCGATGCAATCTTTCTCCATAGTAGTCGAGAAGTATCCTCGTCTCATGATTTGCTTGGCCATCATACGTCCATTAGCATGGGTTGCACAATTCCCCTCATGAGTCTCAAAAAGGATCTTCTTTGCTTCTTTTGCATCCACGCATCTCAATAGTTCGCCATTGGAGCTCCTTTTGTACAAAATTTCACCACTGGGGAAGTATCCCAAAGCTAATCTCCTGATCATTCTCTTTTCGTTTCTGCTTGCCCCTGGAGGGTATTCCCTGGTTTTGACGTAGACCTGGATATCATGGTACCAGGGTTTACCATCAATCTCTTCCTCGGTCATGAAACAGTAAGCTGGCTCACCCCTTGCTTTGATCCGCAATACCTAAGTCGTCTGCCCTTCTTCCATTTGAGCCATGACAGCCAGGGTGGCTAAGGCATCCGCGAATTGATTCTTGTCCCGACTGAGGTGAGTGAAAGAAATTTCTTCAAATTTCTTAATCAATTCCAGTAGGTACTTTTGATATGGGATTAACTTCGGATCCTTGGTTTGCCATTCTCCCTTGACTTGATAAATGATCAAGGCTGAATCTCCATATACCTCCAACTTCTTGACTTTCATTTCTATGGTAGCCTGTAAACCCATCACACAGGCTTCGTATTCTGCGACATTGTTGGTGCAGTCAAACCTTAACTTGATAGCTCTCGGGAAGTGTTTTCCATCAGGGGATACCAGCACAACTCCGATTCTATTACTAGACAAATTAACCGTTCCGTCAAAATACATTTCCCATACATTAGCTGGCTCTTTTTCCTCACCGTCGACTTCGTTAACATGCTCATCAGGGAATTCAAAATCCAAGGCTTCATAATCTTGGATAGGGTTTTCTACTAGGAGATCAGCGATTATGCTACCTTTTACTACTTTTCGGGTCATATAAACAATGTCATATTGAAAGAGTATGACCTGCCATTTGGCTATCCTCCCTGGCACAAATGGGCTTTTGAATACATATTTGAGAGGATCCATCCTAAAGATGAGCCATGTCTTATGATTCAACATGTAGTGTTTAAGCCGATTCGCCATCCAGCCAATGCACAATAAGTTTTCTCTAGGAAAGAGTACCTTGACTCTCAATCATTATTTCTTGCTCAGGTAATAAATGGCCCTCTCCTTTCGCCCTGTATCATCATGCTGCCCCAAAACACATCCCATTGAATTCTGTTGGACTGTCATGTATAAAATCAATGGTCTTCCCGCTACCGGAGGGACCAATATTGACGGGTTTGACAGGTACTGCTTAATTTTCTCGAAAGCCTCTTGACAAACTGAATTCCATCGAGTGGTGTTGTTCTTTCTGAGTAGTCTAAAGATGGGTTAGCTTTAGCAGTGAGGTTGGAAATAAATCTTAAAATGTAGTTCAGCTTCCCTAGGAAACTGCGCACCTCCCTTTCTATTTTTAGGGATGGCATTTCTTGAATGGCTTGAACCTTGTCTGGATCCACTTCTATTCCCTTCTCACTTACTATGAATCCCAATAGTTTTCCAGATCTAGCTCCAAACACACATTTGGCTGGGTTCAACATCAGCTGATATTTTCTGAGTCTCTCGAATACTTTCCTCAGCACCTGTACATGGCTTTCTCCCTCCCTGGATTTGATGATCATGTCATCCACGTACACCTCCACTTCTTTGTGCATCATATAGTGGAATAACGTGACCATAGCATGTTGGTAAGTAGCACTAGCATTCTTTAACCCAAATGGCATGACTCGATAACAGAATACCCCCCACTGAGTGATGAAAGTGGTTTTCTCCTTGTCTTCTTCATCCATGGGGATTTAGTTGTAACCCGACGCCCAATCAATACATGAACATCTACCCAATCCTGCAGCATTGTCTACTAGCACGTCTATATGTGGGAGAGGGAAATCATCCTTCAAGCTTGCTTTATTAAGATCCCTATAATCAACATACACCCTGACTCTCATGTCCTTCTTCATTACCGGGACAACATTGGCTATCCACTGAGGGTACTTGACCACTTCCAAAAATCCGACATCATACTGCTTTTTGACTTCATCCTTAACTTTGAGCAGGGTGTCGAGATTTATTCTTCTTAATTTCTATTTTACCGGAATTGTCCTAGGGATTAGGGGAATTTTGTGCGTCACTATGTGAGGGTCTAAGCCGGTCATATCATCATAGCTCCATGAAAATACGTCCAGGAATTCTTTGAGCAAACTGACCATATCTTCTAATTCTCCGCTCTCCACAACCTTAAGTTCCCTCTTTATTTCTTCTGTGCCTAGATTGATGGTATGCGTTTTGTCCCCACAAGGCACCAGGGAAGGTTCATCTCTTTCACCCCTTTCTTCTGCAAGTTCTTCTTCAGAATCACTTGAAGTAATGGCAGCCATGGGAGTTTCAAAATTAACGTGAGGAATTTCTGAGTCTACTGAATTATTAAGTGTTAATTGATGAATGGTCCTAAAGAAACGAAAGTGGAGTATATTATAAGAATGGATTTCAAGAGAAAAAGAAAAGATAATTGGATGCAAAATGCGCTATTAGTTCATTAATATTCATATCATAAGAGAAGGGTCCATTTACAGCATTACACTCGTCACCATGGACAAAATGATCAAGTGTAGATAACCAAAGGTACTTTACTCGAGATAGAGTACAGGAATGTCCTCTGCAGTCCAGTTTTCCAGCTCTTGCCCTTCAGCCATTGGCGAGATCAGGGCTTCATACAAGGAATCGAGATGGATGACATCAATGGATGGTTCGTCGGGAGATTCTTCAGCTTCCACTAGATTTTCAATGACCGTCTTGGTGAAGATGTCTGTGATCTTTGGGAAAACTCTCGTTTTTCCGACTCTCCGATCAAACCTCTGATCCCAGAGCACATTTCTCATCCAGAATCGCCCATCCATGAGGGCGTTTTCCTCATAACCCAAGCCGAAGCAACCATTCTTCTGAATGGCTGGTATGGGTTCGACGATTCCCTGTAATGTGGCGCCCAATCCCTTGCCTATCTCATATCCATTCTTCAGCATCACTTTTGCAACTATGGCTGTAGCCCCTTCATCCATCAGGGTAGTTTCTTGCAATTCTAAAGCCTGGAAAGAACTTTCCAAGGACTTTTCAGTTGCTTCTACATAAGGAAGTGATTGCGGCTTGGTAACCAGCATGGCTTCTTCCCCCCTTACAGTGATGATTCTGCCATCCATGATGTATTTAATTCTTTAGTGCAGGGTTGAAGGTACGGCATTTGCTAAATGGATCCAAGGTCTCCCTAACAGCATTGTGTATGCAGGTTCAATGTCCATCACTTGGAATGTGACGTTGAAAGTGCATGCCCCGATTTGAAGCGGCAAGTCGATGTCTCCCAGCACCTCCCTCCTCGTACCGTCGAAGGCCCTAACCACCATGGCCCTTTGGCGTATGTTTGATCGGTCGACAAGTAGCCTCACCAAGGTAGCATTGGGCAAAACATTAAGGGCTGATCCGTTGTCGATCAGAACCTTAGCAACTATGCACCCCTTATATTTGACTGTCATGTGTAAAGCCTTGGTATGCTTCAAGCCAGCCGGGTCTATCTCTTCTTCTAAGAAAGTGATGAAATTGGATGCCTGAATTTGTCCCACTATCTTCTCGAATTGCTCCGGTGTGATGTCAGGGTTTACAAAGGCCTGATCCAGAATCTTTTGTAGGGCTTGGCGATGCACCTCTGAACTTAAAATCAATGACAGCAACGAAATCCGTGCGGGCGTCTTCCTCAGTTACTCAACAACGTCATATTCACTTTACTTCATTATTTGAAGCAACAATTCTTCTTCCCCATTTGATCCTGCAGGTTCTCCCCTCTCAACTTTCTCAACCTCCTCTTCCGTGTTCTCTTGTAGCTCTCCCATTTTTACTTTCCCTTTCTTCTTTTCCCTCTTGTCATTCCCGTAACATCTCCCACTTCGGGTTATAAATTCTATCTCTTGCTCAGGTGGGTAGGAGCTACTGGTTGTGACAGGTTTGGGGTTTGGTTGGGGAGTAGCATTGCCGAAGGGTCCGGTGTAAGTCATTCTGAAGTGCTCGTGGGGGGCAAAGCACAGTTTAGGGGGTGTCGAGGGTGAAGTATAGGCAAGGCTAGGAGTTGATGTGCTACTGGATACTTCTTAAGTGAAGACTTGGAAATTGTAATTCCAAGGCACAGCATGAGTGTTTGTGACTAGAAGCTGAGGCGGGGTTCGGATAACTGTTACTGGTGGTGGTGGTGTTGGTGCATTGTGGGCAAAGAAGGTTAGTCTGGGATTGGAGGTGGAGGCATTCTGGCTGAATCTGGCTGCATTTATCTCGCCCTCCACTTTCAACCTCGTTTGGCATCTCAAAATTTTAAGGGACAGCAAGTTCTGGACCTCTTACCGGAATCCCTTACAGTTGCGTAGCTCATGATCAGCTGCTCCTCCATGGTAAGGACAGCCTGTACCCCTTTCTGATCCTGATACCTGAGGGTAAAGGTAGCCTTCCCTCACTGCCATAACAAAAATTTCCTTGAAGTGAGGAACTAGTCGATCCATCTCCGTGGTTGACTTTTCATTCCCAGATTCTATCACTGCTTATACCATGATTGGGCAGAGGGTTTGAAGTGACGTTGGGGAGAGAGCCATTTTCTTCAATCTTTAACCACCCATTTTTTATCAGCGCCTACACTCTTCCCCGAAGGGCCCCACAGTTGTCAGTTGAGTGCTCGAGTGCCCCTCCATGATACTCACATTGGGCACTAGCATCATACCACCTGGGGTATGGTGGCTAAATTGGATCAAGGGGGATTAGAACTATTTGATTTATACCGACGAGGTATCGGTATATTTCGCTGAGCGGGAGGGGAAGAGGTGGATCAGGGTTTCTCTATGGTCTGGGATTATTTTGGGGTGATCTTGATTGGATAGGTTGAGGAGATGGTCGAGGTTGGTAAGCTATTTGGGGTGGATACTGTGGGCGTGGGTGAGGATAATTTGGAAAATGGGGTGGAATGTTGGCAATTGTTAGGCCATGAGGGGGAGGATATGGCTGGTAATTATTCTGAGGGAATGGGGATTGGGCTTGTCGGGTGATAGAGTGCACATCACCTTCTTCTTCTTACCAAAGCTGGCAGTCTTCTTCGCAGGATTCTCAGTCAACTCCTCCAACCGTCCTAACCTGAGGTTAGCTTCTATTCTCTCGCCAGCTTAGATGATGTCTGAGAAGCTGTTGGAGGTGTTCCCAATCATCATATTGAAATAGGGAGCTTTTAACGTCTCAATGAATAGAGAGCAGAGTTCATTATCAGTAACCGGAGGATACACCTCTGCTGCTTTCTCCCTCTACCTCTGGGCATACTCCTTGAAGCTCTCCCTTTCTCTCTGCACCAGATTTTGGAGGTTTCTCCTTGTGGGGGTGATGTCACAGTTGAATTTGTACTGTTTCAGAAAAGCGTCAGCCAAATCTTTCCAGGAGTGCAGTTTGCTCCTGTCTAACTGAATGCACCATCTCAGGGCTGCCCCGGAGAGACTTTCATGGAAGAAGTGGACTAGGAGTCTATCATCATCCGTCAAGGCGGACATCTTGGTAATATAAGTAGCCAGGTGAATGCGAGGGTCTGACTTCCCAATGTATTTGTCAAAATCTGGGACTTTGAATTTGGGTGGCACCACCACGTCTGGCACCAATCTTAGTGATGCCACATCAACTGAACCATACATATTCAGGCCCTTTATTGCCCTTAATCTTTCTTTGAGGGCGGATAACTTCTCATTCACTCTTATTTTACTTTCTCCTCCTACTGCCTGAGCTATTCCCCCGATTGGGAAATGAGGGGTAGGGTGAACCGGAGGGATCGAGATTGAAGTGTGCGGCTTGGCATTTGGGACAGCCGGGTAGTAGGGGAAAGGTAGGTCATTATTTAGGGAGGTCGAATTGACAGTGATCGTCGGATCCAGAATAGGTGGCTGAAAAGTAAAGGAGGTTGAAGCTTGGTGAGAATCAACCGTTGTAGGAGGTGGGGGAGGTAGTGGCAAGTTTGGCTCTGATGCAAGCTTGTTTTGGGACATCTCCCTCATCAGCTTCATAAGTTCTGAGGCTTGGTCTCTTAATTCGGAAACTTGTCCCTGTAGGTTCTGGACGTGTTCCTGGTCTTCCATTATCTTCTTCGTTCGTGATCTTGTTAAGTACACTCGTCTTGGTTGAACCGCTAGTTTGGTCAGGCTTGCTTTGCTCGAAGCAATGTTGATTTCCTATGGAAAAAAAAAGTTTTTTAATGAATTTCGAATTTTGCTGAAATCTAAAGGTCCTGATTTGGACAAAGGATACGGTGGCATCTGAAAGCCAGGAATGGGATCTGCAGAAGAATAATTGCATCAATTTTATCATGGCATCGCTTGATAGTCCGATGGTGAATGACTGGATTGGATGCGTGTTTATGATACTTGTCCATGTGGTGCATTCAACTTTTCGCATAACCCTAGCCAGGGTAGTTCCTACGAGAGTCATACTATTCATTCACAATCTTGCTAAACCATGACCTAAAGCTATTTTATTGATCAAATAGTTCATACATAGCACTCTTTACATTGGCCTAGGCTCAGGGAGACTCTTTATAATGTAATGACATCTTTGAGATATTCAAAAAGTCTTTCTTCTTATCTGGCGGGGTCGAACATCTTTAGGGCATTTTTGGATTCTGGCAAGAGCTCTTGTTTCCCTTGTGCTATCTTTCTCTCCAGCTGGTCAACATTTTCTCTTAGCTCTTGATGGAGAGTAGCTTGTCTTTCTTTTTCGTTTCTTTCTTTAGCACACACTTTCAGAATATCATTGATAAGCTGTGCTTGCTCTTTCAGTTCAAGCTTCTTCTTTTTGCTCTCTTGTTTATACTCTTTCATGAGTATCTCCTGGCATTTCATTTTCTCTTGGAGCTTGCCATTCTGAACTTATGCCTCTTTTATTGTAGCTTGGAGGGAGATCTTTTCCCTTTCCCACCCCGTTTCTTGCTCCTCAAACTCTGCCCTTTCGGTCATTGCTTCTTCCCTCAGCCTTTTTGCCTCTCTTCTGAGGATGTGCTGTTGATCCTCCAACTGCCTTATCCGTTCTTGTAATTGCTGGTTCTTGGTATCTGCCTTTTGTAGAGAATCGACCAAACGAGCATTAGCTTCTTCTGAAAAGATGTTCTGATGGGGGATGTTACCTTCGAGTTTCGTTGGCTCGGCAGCTGGGTGTCCTTGATCCCTGCTGGCCCTCCATTTGAGATAATCTTTCGTGGCACTCAGACCATTAGGCGATCTCTCCATCATAATAATGCTCTCCCAGGATCTGCGGGCCACTTTTAATTCCTCCTCATTACCAAGCTTATGGTAGAAGTGACCTTGATGGTATTCTTCAATACTGAGTGCAGACTGAGTTGAACCGAACTGCCTCATTACCAATGCTGGGACGTAACTCGTATATCCGATTACTCCGATCAATAATACTGAATAATTACTCTCTGTTCTGAACAAAATAGGTAGACCCGGCACCCACAATTTCCTCCAGCAGTAGTTGTGACTGTGGAAGCTTAGAATCCGCTCTTGCCATTGCAGCCGCCCTTTGGGCCGACATTAACTGGTCATTTTCTCAATAAGAGGCTGGTCTGGGTACCAAGTTAACCCCTTTGTCTCTATAGGGCACATGTGACTAATGATCCAGAGGTGCAACAATTAAGAACAGCACTTAATGGATCCCCTGCCTTGTTGTCTATAGTAAGTAAGTGTCATCAGAGTCTCCGCAAGGATTGCTGGTATTGGGTTAACCTTCTCGCTTTCTATCGCCTGAATATCTCCATGACATCGCAGTTATAATTCCAAGGCTCAGGGAATAAGATCAGGCCATAGATCCCCAAAGCTAGTGCTAATGAAGCTCGCTCCCATTATTCATCTCGGATGTGCAGGTCCAACTGCTTCTTGAGGTATGTTCAATACCACCAGTGTGTGTTCCCTTTGACAGTTTCTCTTATCTTTGCTTCTTCCGGGAGAATCCCCAACATATGTACGAACCGTTTCCAGGTCTGCCTATGCTCGAGGTGGAGGTAGATCCGATTCTGTGCCACATAAGGAATTTCTAGCAGCGCCTGATATTCTTCCATAGTGGGGGTCGTATCGATGTCATTGAAGGAGAACACTCCATACTTGGGGTTCCAAACTGACAACATGGCTTTTAGCACTGGAATTTGAACTTTGACCCATATCAAAGTCACGATCCTTCCATATTTTCTTCAAACTTTGCCTTGACGTGATCGGGAAGTGACCTCCAACTACTAGATAGGCCCTCGAGACCAGTCATTCTGACCTCAACTTTGCTTAGGTCTAATGGAGGTAACAAGCTAGTATCTGCCCTGGTGATATCACTTTGCGGGGGCACTGAACTATGAGGCGATCCGGACCACGGTTTAGCATTTTGTTCTTGTCTAGGAACCTCTTCCGCCGACTGACTCAAGGATGCCATGTTACAATTGATGTCTATTCTTTTACAAATCCCAGTTCTGTGATGCCTGTGGAGAAAACTTGTTAGCATGATAAATTCAGGTAATTTTGAATTACACTGTTGGCGAGGTGATACCTACACATTTATCAAAGTAGGAAAATGTGTAGATCCTCCTAACGGTATGATCCAAGATTACCCTTAAAAATAAAAACATAAGAAAACACAAACAGAGTAGGGTGAGAGTAAGTATGTCCCTTTTGTCCTACAATAGGGAGAATCCAAGTACCGGATAAGTGCTATCTAATTGAATAATTCTATCTTATGAGATAGTTTGCTATGGCTTCCAGCTACTGTGATAGTTTAGCTCAAGGTCTAACTTTCTAAAAACCACAGGTTCCCAAATTGCCCCTACTGTAAACAGTAGAGCCCCATTCCATCACCATGATACTAATGAGAGAGTTCCACGAGTATCACAGTAAATAGAACGAGTTTCAATCTAAGCAGAAGCCTTCACGGATACTAACGGGGTAAAACCCACGGGTACCGCTACATGACTCCCTCCTACTTTCTTAAAGGGTGAGAAAGCCCGGATATAGGGCTGAAGTGTGTGAGGACATCGTGTAAGTACTCAGTATGTGAAGGGACATATTTACCTCTTCCCTTCGTGAGGGGGACAGTTTTTTTGCATCTTTATTTTGACGAGAGTTGCTGTGTGGAATAAGACAAGCAAAAATGGTTAAAAAAATAACAAATTGATATATCAAGACTTTCAAATTTTGCAAATAAAACAGCCCTAATTATGATTTCAATTCATAAGAGCATAAAACTAGATCTATTCTTGGACCTCTAAACGATGAGTTAAAAAAAATAGGTCCCCAGTGGAGTCGCCAAGCTGTCGCAAGGTATTTTGCGGTCACCTGGACGAACACTCACCGAAGTGGGAAAGAGTGAGGAGTCGCCACTTTAATTTTGAGGAAAATTAAAGAAAACCATTCATGAAAATAAATTTAAATGAAACCACTTCGAAAACAGAGATTCTAGGTTCGGGGACCATATACGGGCGGGGAAGGTGTTAGGCACCCCGCCTCATCCCTCAACGAGGGTAAACAGATTTAATCTTATGCTCTTTCATGAATTAAAATGGTAATTAGGGGATTGGGATAACGATGATATTAATCCTTTGTGCAAAATAAAGGATTGTTTGATATTTCACTTATTTTGGGTTGCCCAGGAACACAAGTTCGTAAGATGGCCCTTTGGTGAGTAAGTGTTTGAGTGAATTTGCCTTGTGTATTAGGGTCATGTCGTTTAGTTTGAATTTTGTTAAGAGAGCTCGAGCAGGGAATTTTCTCCCGATCTCTAGATATATTTATTAAGGGTTAGGAGATTTCAAATAAGAACTCTCCTCCGATCTCCCTATTTTAATTTAAGCGAGAATTAGGTAAGAACTCTCCCCCGATCTCTTTTGGTTTAAAATTTGGTGAAGGATCTCGGATAAGAACTCTCCTCTGATCTCCGCGTTTTATTTGAATGAGGATTGGATGAGAACTCTCCCCGACCCCTTAAAGTATTCGGTTTAAGATTTCAAAGAGGGATCTCGGATAAGAACTCTCCTCCGATCTCCACATATTTAATAAAGTTTTTGGTTGAGGATCGGATAAGAACTCTCCTCCGATCTCTTTAAGTATTTAATTTAGGGTTTAGCGTGAGAAATCTCAGATAAGAACTCTCCTCCGATCTCCACATATTTAATAAAAATTTTGGTTGAGAATCGGATAAGATCTCTCCTCCAATCTCTTAAAATTTCATATTGTACAATCTTATGAGTTAAGGAATCTAGCAATCGAGGGCGTAAAAGACCCACGTGTAGATTTTTGAACCCACTGAGCCTTATCTAGAGGGTGGACACGACACTGAACTTCTTGCCGATCTCTTATGTGATCGCCTTATTAGAACTCTTTAGTCTGATCTCTTTGGTTGCTCGTTCGGAATCCGAACTTATCGGATTCCCGATTTATTACATTATCCTCTTAGTTCGCCCCATGGCCTGACTTCTAGACTTATTTGGTTTAACCCACTATTTGACCTTTTGTTACAACTTTTCTTTTTGTCATGTTTATTTGTTTTGAAAACTCTCGTATCGAAATACCCATACCTAAGCTCTATTGAATAGTTATAAGTTGCCTATGGGATGAATGTCTACTGTTGAAGAAAATAACAACCAGATAATGATAAAAGGGATTTGCAAATAAAAATAAGAGAAGATACAGGAAATGACTACTGGCCTAGACAACTTATTCTGAAATTTAATGTGACTGGATATGAAAGAAACCTTAAAAAAAAACTGGGGAAAACCAACCGAGGGTATTCAACAAAATAACAATTTACTGCAATTGTTTTGGGATTTTAATGTAACTGAACATAAAAGAAATTTTAAAAAGAAAAGCTAGAGAAGATAGACAAAGGCATTCAATAAAATGGCAGTTGAAACACTTACTTGTGGAAGATTGAGGCTATTGAACTAACTCTGGAGCCACAAATATTGCTGCGTTGAAGGCTAGTGGTACAAGGACCAATGCTTACTTTGAGATTGGGAGAACCAGGTTGAAATGCAGTAGAACCAAAGTGACGGAAACCGAGTCAGAATAAGATCAAGCTAAAGAAATAATGGGTTGAGATTAGGGGGTGATGCAAACGAGACCGAACGAAAATGGTAATAGCAGAGTGATGAACAAACTGAAAATGAAGAATTTCAGGGTTCATAAACTTTGTCAATGGAGATACTCAAGAAAACTAGTTTCTGAAGTTCCTCAATTTTATGTAAGCTTAAAATAGCAAGACCGAATTAAATTTCAAAGCCTTTCCACTATAATCACCACCACCTTTTTTTGTCCGTCCCTCAACAGTATTGCATGCAAGTATTTATAGGGAACGGGTGCTCCTAATGAAGGGTCAGGATCTCTTTTGGGAAGATGGAAGGTTTGGATTTAAAAGGACATGATTTGATGCCTGAGAATTGAAGAGAATCAAAATGGACGGCTGAGATCCTATTCAGAATATTCGTCCTTTCTCTTTTCCGATCCAACGGCTCAAGATCTTCCTGTCAAGATGGATCCGAAGGCCAGGAACAAAAGGTGCTGGTCCTGTCGTCCACTTTTTGATCCAAGGGCTCCAGGTTTGTCCTTACGAGTAAGATCAATGGTGGAGATTGAGAAACACAGGACTGTCATAATCGCTCAAGGCGTCACAAGATATGGCGATTTCTGCAAATGAAGCATGCAGTGAAGATTTGATCTTGCCTGCAACGCTTTAACTACCTCAACTCTGATTATGAAGGAAGTTATTGGAAGTCTTTTGTCTTCTTTTCCGATCTCTATTCCTTCTGTTCTCTTAGTCACGACTCTTTTCCGATCTCTCATATCGGGCCCCTCTCCCGATCTCTCCCATTCTAGAACCTTCCCTTCTATCCGATCTGCCTCAGTCAAAGCATTTAATTCTTCGGTTACCGATGCGTCCGCTTCAGTTTTCGCCAGTAAAAAATGCTCAGGCCCCCTATATATATGCCTCAGCGGGGAATCTCTCCCACATTCCATTTCTTCTCTTCCCATTTTTCACTTCTCCTGTCCAAGTTTCTCCGATAACAATTCCAGCCATGGTGACCGCTTTTGATCTTTTTCCGATTGTTCTCTTCGTTCCTCGACTGAAAATTTATGATCTTGGTGATCGGAGAATCATGAGAACTACATCTGATGACAGTGAGAGAACCGGACTAATTTACCGATTAAGATCGAAAATGTCGATCGCATCGATCTCGAATCAGTCTACCGATATAATCAGTGAACTGATTTCGGGCGAGAGGACTGCTAATTTCCCTATAAATATCGGTGACCACCTTTTGAAGTTCATTTGGCTCCTCACCACATCGGGCGTCCTGACTGCGGCTCGGTTCTGATCGATGACATCGATGATGACTCCTCATCATCATGAGAGTCATAGTCACTCTATCTGAGCTGCACATCTATCCGAGGCCTATGGCTGGCTTTCTGATCAAACACATCTTTTGATTCAGCCACAAGACTAGGCTTTGACATAGGTCCTTACTAGGTAGGATGTAGTGCCGATCTTTAGAGATCACCCAAATGATGTAATCTGACCTTTAATGATGTAATCCGATCTCTTGAGATCGCCCAAATGATGTAATCTGACCTTTTAGAAATGAAATGAAATTTTATTAGACAATTATCATTTAATTATTGCCTTGATTAATTTCTGATCTCTAATGTGCATATCCGATCTGGTTCCTAACTAAATCACCCTTAGCTAATCTGTGACTCTGAACATTTACCTTATTTCGATGACCTTAGCTAGCCGATCTCATTTTATTTTATTTATTGTGTTTCTGGAATCTTCCTGCGACGTGTCAGGAAAGTGGGTGGATTCCGCTAACCGATGCACCCCTATGCCATTTTCAGCACTCTGCTCGCAATTTCAACTTTCTCTCATTTCTTCAAGTTTTTTCTGCACCGATCACACTCTGATAAGGACTTTAATCCTTCTCTTACTTAAGCTTTTTTATTACTTTGAAAATGAGCAGCGTCGAGGGTCAGAGAGCGGCGAGCCCCCCTTCTGTCCATGTCTCATGGTTATCAGATGAAGTCGAGGTGATTAGGTCGAGTGGGCGACTTGAGCCTCCTACGACCTCTACTTCAGCCCATGGTCAAGCGGCACAATCAAGACGAACACATTCCTCTAGGAGAGAAAATCTTCCCGTGGATGAGCTGCCATCAATCCTCCAAGAAACCGATCTGCAGTCGATTAGTCAAGAGTACAACCTTCGGACCGACTCCTTCAAGCTTATCAAATGCCATGGCGATCTCAGAGCCGATCATTTTTTCAATGAAAATGATACAATCATGGTGTACGAAGAGCAATTAAAAGCCGAGCTTCGGTTTCCCCTTGATGACTTCTTCAAGGATGTTTTGAAGTTTCACCACGTAAGTGTAGCCCAAGTGCATCCGAACTTGTGGCGGATCCTGGTGGCTTTCAGAGGCTTATGCCGGGCCAAGAAGCTCGATCCTACAGCGAAGGTGTTTGTCTAGCTGCATAGGCTTACTCGTCAAAAGGATGACGAGTACTGGTTCTTCCAGGCAAAACCACACTATGGGCTTTTTACCGATCTTCCCTCTTTACTGAAGAATTAAAAAAATCGCTTCTTCATGCTGAGGAGCA
The DNA here is from genome assembly GCF_030052815.1 of Hevea brasiliensis. Classification (NCBI taxonomy): domain Eukaryota; kingdom Viridiplantae; phylum Streptophyta; class Magnoliopsida; order Malpighiales; family Euphorbiaceae; genus Hevea; species Hevea brasiliensis. Next base: position 5,310,418 of record NC_079494.1, on the reverse strand, counting down.
AGATTCCGAGCTATTTCGAGGGTTTCCCCCATAGCTGGCAATATTTGGTCCCGCTAATTCCAAAGCATGTCGCCCTGAGTAGGGACGAGGGTGCCATGGTGATGGAACTTAAGGATCTGGCGGCCACCTAGAAGTTCTCTTGCTTATATGCGGTGATGGCCGAGCTAAAATATTGGATGATGCGGCTGATCACTGATGAAGGATACGAGCTCCAGCTCTCTGACCTCGGCCCTGGTACCTTCCCCCATCTCTGATTTCTGAATCCTTAGCGAACTCACTGACTTTTCTTTGTGCAGATATGGCGGGCGGTGAGTCTTCCAAAGAGAGCCGTAAGCGGAATAGGGAGATCTCCAGAAAGATGTAGGAAATGAAGATCGCTGCAGCATCACAAACGCCAAGACGGGAATCAGGAGAAGTGCCGGGAGACTCGTCCCGACCTTCGGTACAACCTGTCCCTGAAGTAGAGGTAGCTCCTTCTCCCCCTCTATAAGAAGAGCCACCACCTCCACCTGTTCCTTCGAGTGTGGAAGGGGGACCTTCCCAACCTACTGTGAGGACCCTTTCTCGTGGTGCCCAGGTCCTCATTCACTCTCTGGAGAAGAACCGATCTGTTCGGGAGAATCCAAGCTTGGCCAAAGTTCTGGGCGCTACCATATGCCTTCAGGAGGATCGGAATAGGCTGACCCCGGGTAGCATTGACGATCTCTTGGCCCAGACGATGAGTTTGAGCGTAGAGAGTTTGGTGAACCAACATATAATCAGGGAAAAAGCTCATCTTCTGAGGCAGGAAATTCTAAAAGCGGTCAAGGACGCATCCTCTGCCCAAGCTCAACTTTCATCCACCCAAGATTATATTGCTAAACTTGAAGGTCAGATGAAGTCCTACGAGGATAAATTGGCCGAACAGGCTCATGAACTCGGAGAGGCTCGGGCGCTTCGAACTGCTGATGTCGCTCGCCTCACTGAAGAACTCAGAGTGAAAGAAGAAGAGCTTGTGACGAGGGAAGCTGGTGCTTATGTGAAAGCCCACAGCGACCTTTTGGCTGAGCTCAGGAGGCATTATCCTGAGGAAGACTTCTCCTGGATGGTGGACCTGGCTCCTCGAGACGAAGAGGAGAGCGAGGAGGAATCAGAGAGAGAGAGGGAGAATGAGAGAAATGTACCGAGAGATCAGGCTGGGGGAGATCCTCCAGCCGAATGACTTGTAAATGTTTACCTTGAAATGAAATGAAGTCTTTTTGCACAATTTCTTATTGAGATCAGAAAATATCCAAATTATATGAGTACTTAATTGTTTTGCACGCACTGGACAGTAAACTTTAAAAACAACCATTAACCAAAGTATGAGAGATCAGAAAAACATTACAGACAAGCTTGAGATCGGGCTGAGCCCCGACCAAATACTCGGTAAATCTTTAGAACATTGAAAGACTTGATTTGAATTTTAGGATCGGGATCATCAATAGACCGGATATAAACCCTTAGCTTTATTTTGAGAAATAGACAGGGCATAAACCTTTTAACTTTATTTTAAGAAATATCTGGAATACACAAGTGCGGGACCCGATTCTAACATTAGCTAAATGATTTTCCACTACATTTGTAAAGGAAGATCAGAAATGAGACTGAATGGCATGGAGGCTTGATATTGGTTTGAGAGATCGGGACTGAAGTTGAACGACATGGAGACTTGACATTGGTTTGATCTCTCTGGTGAGAGATCGGTAATGAATCCAATGACATGGAGACTTGGTGTTGGTTCGACCTTCTTTGGCGAGAGATCGAAAATGAGATTGGATGGCATGGAGACTTGATATTAATGTGATCTCCTTTGTTGGGAGATCGAAAATCATTTGACTAGGTGCGGGATCAGTTTATTTCCTAATCAAGTTACTTGTAACCGAAGAATGTTGGTTGGGGTCAATTAATTTTGTTAATCAGCCAAAATATAGTGTCGACAATACTCAACCATGATTCCTCTGTTTTTTGCCATCTTCTTTTATCTATTGGTATATTGGCTGGAAACTAGTAACTGCTTGAATCCTTCCTAGAAGGTAGAGCGACCTCTAGGCACAACGCCATGTACCAAGTATGGCTTGCCAAACACCTCAACCCGCTACTGAAACTCTTCTTCAGTCCCCTTCACCTTCTGAAATTGTCAACCTCACTTCTTCTCTCTCTTTCTCTTCACCACTACGGAGAACTTTGTCTTCCCGAATTGATAATCTCATAGAGATATCTACCCTGCCTGAAGATGCTCAGGTTGGAGAATCTCTTTTACCACTTCTCAGCCCTTACAACATTTACAGACGATCTGGATCTCTAACCAGATCTATCAGATCTCTCATTTCTTCCAGAAGATCTTTATCAAAGGAATACGTTCAGGCTTCCAGAATGGACCAATGCTCCTTGAGCTCATCACCGAACAAGATGTAAACTCGAAATCCCTCCTCAATTGATCCCTAGATGGAGACAGGAAGGATTTTCTCATCTTCATTTCGGTGCTGTTAGACTCATCCTCAGTCTACATGGAAGATGTGGACTCCCAGTAACAGCAAGGATTTCCCTCCTTAACACAAGGTTCCTACAATATGAACATGCAGTAATAGGAACATGTCTTACCACCTTGCATGCAGGAAGTGTGGTATTGACGTTTTTTCCTAACTACAATCTCTCACTAAGAGATCCACATCTCAGCACCACCTTGAAGGTCCAAGTCCAACTCACTGGTGTAGCACAAGTCACATCCTCCATGATGGCTATGTTACACCATCAGATCATCTATAGACTGCAAGATCATGTAGTAGATCTATCTCAGCCATCCGTATCAAATGATGCTCTGCTCAGACAGCGCACATCGAGACCACCCCAACAATAGTCTAAATACCTAGGCAACTGCCTAGAAATGAGCTTGAGTAGCTCATCCCGAAGGATTGGTTAACCAATTATGAGAGGCTTCATTCAACCTCTCAACTGATCCAGATCACGGAATCTTCTTTCAGAAGAAATCCTGATGGTACAGTACAGACTTCCTTCCAGCCACCACGGCATTCTACAGGATCTTTACTTGTATTCCAGACCATGATGGTCTAGCCATTAGAAAAGGAGCAAGAAGATTTTCCCATTGGAGCAGTAACACCTGACAACCATTACATCTATCCTCAGAAGATAGATGGTCACTGTCACTGGGATCTCCCAGGATCTGGAATGTGTGATGAAGACTGTGACTGTTGTGATAACTACTGGAAAAATGAATATGACCATCCTTTGTCTGATAAAAACTGGAGGAAGCTTATAAAAAGAATGAGGAAATCTTCTTGCAAGCCTCAGCAAGTTCTCAGAAGAGATTATCCAGATACTAGCCCATGGATTGGGATCTATAAGGAAACCAAGCAGAAAAGACATCTTCCCATCTATGAGCTTGCCCTTGAGATCATCAGAAAAGAAGGAAAGAAACTGCCCCCTCTTAAACCGGTTTCTTCCACTCCTCCTGCACTCCCTTTGGTGCAACCTTGTATGATGTTCTCACCTGCCTCTTATGAAGCAAATTTCCCCCCATTAAAACAACAGACAGACCAGCAGACCAAAATCTCCACTAGACCTTTCATTCACTCAACTAAGGTTGATAGTGAGGGTCAGATAACCCCGATCACTCAAGCTGAAGAAGTTCTGAATTGGCAGACGAAGAATGCAGCAATTCATAACAAAACATTACAACGGATTGACTCCAAGATTGATCAAGTCCTCACCTGGACTCAAAATATTGATCAAAAGGTCGATTCTTTCACTGCATTTGCCCAGAATATGTATAAAGATTTGCAAGGCAAAATTACTCAGCTTGACAAGGATATGAGATCTTCAATCCAGCAACGGAGGTTTGGCGTGGAGTTTAACCAAAAGGAATAAGAAATCAGAAGGCTGAGAAAACAGTTAGCCCAAGTTGAAGCAGATTTGCATAAACCAATAGAGACTCCAGTCTCTTACAGCCCATTTTCTACAGTGCTGTCTCATAACCCTTTCCTTCCTACTCCTGAACTTGCTTACTCTCCTTTCAGCCGTTTTAACTACTCATATGAACCACCTCTAACTACATACCACCCATCTCCTTTGTTCAGACCTACTCCATTACCTACCAGATATGAACCAAAGAGTCCTTCTTCCTCAGAAGAATCTCATCCTCCAAAAAGGAAGATTGATAAAGGCAAGGACAAAATGTATCCTGATCCTCCTCCCCAACACATGGTATCAATACCCTCTGAATCAGAAAACAACTCTTCATATGACTTATCTGGAGATGACAGTGAGGATGGACGAATGGATATCACGACATTGCTCATAGTAGATCCTCAGCCAACTGCGTCTCAGACAGGTCCTTCGCCAACAACAGATTCTACTAGTGGAACTATAGGCCCTGCCACTGGGCCTCCTCAAGCCCAAGATCCACATGTGGAAATGCCAGAAGATGATCCAATCTTGGATTTCAATCTCCCAGGAGCCCCACATCAATCCAGGCCCAGCTCAGGCCCATGGTTCACTCTGGACGATGTTCCTCCTTCAAAATGGAGAGACCGCCTCGCGGAATTCAAAGCCTGGCTTGATGTCCAGATGCTTCGAGAAGGTAGCTAATATTTCTTTATAGACCGAATGATAATGTTTCTGAGGCTCTGGAAATTCTCCACTAGCATGTCTGCAGATATACTTTTCTCCTTGTATTTCTTCGATGAGGACTGCACCCCAGTGGGTGTCACTAGCATCAGTCTGAAGGATTCTGTATCCAATGCTGGGAATCTTTAGAGGTGGCGGGTTTAGAGCCACTGCCTTGACTGCACATGTCTGTTCTTCCTTCCAAGGTGGAGCATTCTTCTTAAGCATTTTTTATAGTTGGCATGTGTAGGCGGTCACATGCCGAATAAACTTCCTGATGTAATTGATAATACCAAGGAACTGCTGTATTTGCTTTTCTGTCAAGTTCTTATCAGGGAACTTTAGTAATTCTTCTGCAATGTGAGGCCTCGGTTGGTATTTTCCATCCTTGAACTTCATTCCAAGGAAGTCGATATCAGTTTGGGCCAATGAGCTCTTCTTCTCTGATAGCATAATTCCATAGGAATCCACCAATTGTTGAAATATAGAGAGAAGTGTCCTATGGGTCGTAACATCTTTGGAGAAAAGAAGGATATCGTCTATGTAGATGAGAGCACTGTGAAGTATGGGCTCGAATATCCTTATCATGGCCTTTTGGAAAACTGATGGGGCCGTCTTAAGGCTGAATGGAAGGACTGTCCATTGGTATTGGGCCGTAGGAATTCAGAAAGCGGTTTTGGGCCTATCAAAGGAGTTAATACCCAATTGCCAGAATCCAGCTTTGAGGTCAAATTTGGAAAAGATATGGGCCTCGTGGAGTTGAGTGAACAAGGCTTCCGGTTTCAGTAATGGGAACTTGTCATCTTGAAGGAAATGATTGAGGGGCTTGTAATCAATGATAAGTCGTTTCTTTCCCCTTAACTGTTCAAATCTCTTTTCAACATAAAAGGCCTGGCATGCCCACTGAGAGCAAGTGGGTTCTATGAGACCCTGTTGGAGAAGCTGTTTACATTCTTCTGTTGCTAGAGCCAAGTCTGTAGGATTCATCCCTGGGTGTGATGCCTTTGTTAGGTTGATATCTTCATTGAATTTGAATGGAAGATTGACAAAGAAGTCTGGGTTCTTCCACAGGGGGTGGTGATGGTGAAAATGTGCATGAGAATCAGCACAGGATCTTAAGAGGAGCTCCTTGTGTTCTTGGAAGTTAGCTGAGGCATCGGCCAAAGAATATAACCTTGGGACGAAAGTGAATGGCTGAAAATTCCTCTTATATTTTAATCCTGTGGGGAGGATCTTCAAATGCTTTGCTTATTGATACAAGTAAAAGCCTATTAATAAATCCTTGTCAGGAAGATCCGACCCGATGACCCTGGTCCAGAGGATGCAAGTAGGGAAGAACTGAATCCCAATGGGATGCTTGGTGATGAGGCTAGTTTTGAAAACGTTCCCATCTGCTGCCTTGAAGTATTCTTCATGAGGGACCCAGTATTCTGGAGGTAAAATAGCTGGGTTCATCATGCTTTTGTGAGCCCCGGTATCTAGGAAACCAATGACACTAGTGGGCCTTTCATATTTGCTGAGAAGAATATGAAGCGGGACTAAAGGAATTGGAATAGTGTCTGGGCCGTGGGTTGATTGGGAGGATTGGATATGTTGGGCTAGGTAAGACGGGTAATGGGCTTCAGTATCTGAACCTGATTCTCCTGAAGAGAAAGAGTGGTCTTGTTCTGAACCAGTATCTGCTCCGAGGGAAAAGACTGTATCTTCATCTGGTTCATCTTGTTCAGAGAATAGGGATTCAACATCATCATGCTCCAGGGAGATGTGAGAAGCCTGCTGTATATGTTGTAAAAGCTTAACTGCCTTATTGGGGTTCTTAGGGCAGTTCTTGGCATAGTGACTCCGATTGCCACAGATGCAGCACCTATCAGATTTCTTTGTACCCGTTCTTTTCTTTCGAAAGTATCTGACTGATCTTCTTCCCCTTTTCTACTTGAAAGGGGGTTTGAACGCAGAAGAATGTTTCTTGTAATGTCCCTTTTTCTTTGGCTTGCATTCACAATTCTTTTCCTTGCATTTGATGGCAAGGTGGGACTTTTGGCAGACATTCTTCAAGGCTTTGCTGTTGTCAATGATGTCTTTAAATAACTTCTGTTGTTCGCAGGGGTGAGACTCGAACCCGGGACCACACAGACCGTTACGAGGCTCTGATACCAGTTGAACCGAAAAGGATATCCTGTCCAGTCAAGGCACCGAAATCCTCTTAAGTCCCGTCCACGGGCTCAAACCGTTTAGAAATCGCCGGTTACGGTTCTTGAATCATCGGTTTAGGTTTAATAAAATTATGAATTTCAATAAAATCATCAGGGGACAGTTTGGAAGACGGTTCCTGAATCGCCGATTCCGGTTTGAGCCCCGATTTAAAATGGTTTGAAGGACGGTTCAAAAAAGAACGGTTCAAGATAGTTTGGAGGACGGTTTGAAAGTAGTTTAGGGATGGTTTAAGGATAGCTTAGACAAAAAAATTAAAGAAAAATTTTATTGATTCAAAATTTAAGTTATATTTGTAAAAATATTTTAATTTTTCTTAGAAATCTTTCAATCAAAATAAAATAAGAAAAAAAAAAGAAAGAAAATAATTTATCTTTAAGAAAAATTTAATAAATAAAGACTTGAACCTGATTAAAAAACTAGAGATGAAATTAATTTTTTTTAAAGAAATTAGCAAAAAGTGTATAAACTTAATTTTATCTAAATATCCCTTTAGGATTTAGAGGAATAAAAATTTCTAATTCTATTACTTGCTTTTTTAAAAAAATTATATAATAATTGATAATTAAAAAGTATAAAAGAGAAAAAAAATTAAAATAGAGGGTATTGAAAATTTTATTGAGGATTTAAAGTAATAACAAAGTAATTGAAATAGTATTAAAAATTTCAGTAAGTATATAAAATAATAAAGTAAGAAAATTGAGAGAGTATTGGAAATTAAAATGAGTGTAAAAAATAATTATTTAGAGAATTTGAGAAAAATTGAAAAAATATTAAGAATTGAAGAAAATGCAGAGAATGATTATGTGGAGAATTAATTATATATATAAATGAATTAGGAGTGAGGTAACATATTTATTAAATTTTTTTATATTTAAATCGCCGATTTAATCCAGTTTGAAATCGTCGGTTCAATCCGATTCGGAACTGTCAGTTCACGGTTCTTAAAAAATATGAACTTGAACCAAACCGCAGAATAACGGTTTCGATCCGGTTCGAAACTGGTTCTGATTTTGACAGGTTTTTATTCGATTTTAATTAAATCGATTTCGGTTCAAAATCAGACCGTGACCACCCGTAGCAATGACAATTGAACCATTAAAATCATTTATCGAAGTCACGGTTGTCTGAAAAATTAAATAATTAATTTTATAAAAATATATCTAAATTTCATTTTAATTAACTGTATGAAAATTAAATAAATTGATTAAAATGAAAATTAAATTTAAAATATAATTATAAAAAATATAATATTTTAATCTTTTTTCAAAGATAAACATTTTAGAAATGATAAAAAAAAATTAAAACTTTAAATGATTTATATATGATTATATATTGTTAAACAGAACTTTCTGTGTAATTTTTTCTTAAGAACATGTTAAAAGAATTTTTATAATTATTTATTTTTTAAAATATTACTATATATAAAATATTTTTTAATAAAATTATAAACTATAATATAAAAATTATTTAAGAATATAGTTAAATATATTATATATTATTAATAACTATTTATTATTTTATATTTAAATAGTTATAAAAATAATTAATATTTTATAAAATAAATAATTATTTTGATAAAAAATTTAGATTTAAAAATTAATTTAGTAATAAAACAAACTTTCGTTAATATAAAATTATTTTTTTCTTTTTGTATGCCACGTCTAATTTTGTTAATATTTGAAGATTAGAAATAGGAAATTATTTTTAAAATTTTACTTATAAAAGTGAATTTTAAACTAAGCATTTTATAACATGATGTTATAATCTTTTAATTTAAATGTTAACAAATTTAAATTTTTTTTAAAAAAATAAAAGATAGAGCTTTTATTAAATGAAAATAGAATATAAATCTATAATATAAAATTTCATACTACTATAATTTTATATAAAAAAATTAAAATAAATTATTTATAAACAGAATATTTGATTTAATCATTCAGCAAGGAAGTAAGTATTAAGCGATAATCTATCAAATTTTTGTGAAAGAAGAAATAATAAATTTCCATAAAGGACAAGACAAAACTTAGATATATCAAAGGAATAAAATAAAATAAATACAAATTTATTTAAGAAAATAGAGATATACAGGTTATTGAATATATATATATATATAATTGAACTTAGAATAATTTTTTTAGTAAATCACACGTATAAAATTTTTCCATTCATAAAAATTAAAATTAAATATTTGATTTTATTTAAAAAATATTAAATTTTTAATCACTCATACAGCCCCGTTGGTTGAACTTTACTAGATTTTTGTTTTTGCATATCAAAATGTTTATGAAAAGTGGATAGCATATTTAAATTCATCATATTTATTGAGAAATTAATAATTGTGTAAATTATTTAACTAATTTAACTTATGATTTTTTTAGATTGACTTGACTGTAAACATTATTAACTAAAATTTATTAATGAATACAATATAATATGATTGGGATGATTTTTCTACAAATATTTCGGTTTGATTCTTTTGTGTTTCTAATTTATTTTTATTAAAAAAATTATGTACAAAGATATTTTAGATATTAAATTATTTTTATATCTATACCTATAAAATTTATATTTTAATAAAATACCTCTTTTTTATTTTTATTTTTATTTTTTTTAAATTGAACCATTATTATATATATATATATATGTCCTAACTTTTCTTTTTCTAACAACATATATTCTAACTTAGTTATAATAATTAGCCACATTTTTATCTTCTTTATCTTACAAAAGGTAATGAGTTGGGTTATATATGGAAGAGAAATGGGCTTATAAAATGCTTTGGCCCACAATATTTGGCATTAAATTAATTACTCATTCATCTTAAGTATTCATATTCTCAAACTTCTAAATCACTAATCTCAAATGCCCATATAACAATTCTGATAACTCTAAACATACTGAGTATAATTCTAAAATTATTAAAAAAATTATTATTATTATCTTAAAAATATTAAAAAAATAATATCTATAGACATTTTATTATATCTGTTTACTGAAATTGTAAATTTAGTTTATAATTAAATTTACTTTAATCTTAATTGATGAAATTCATAATATTTTTAATTTATTTTTTAATAATTTTTTAGCATGATAATTTTATAGGTTGTATGCACGCTAAAATGTAATCTCAAATCACTGTTTAGCAAAACATTAATTTCAACGTTTTTTTTTTCTCCTAAAAATTTTATTTTTTAAAATTATTTTTTTAATATGAATCGTCACAATATAATTTGAGATATTAAGTCATGATTAGTGATATCTTAGCTCTTTTTTAATTTTAAAATCGACAATATTTCATTTTTTTATTTTATTTATTAAATTTATTTATCCTTTTGTATAAAAGTGTCAATCCATTCATCAACTAATTCGATTTAAAAGATTAGATTTATTAATTAATAAGTGATATATTAATTTTTTTTTTAACGAATCAGAGTATATACACTTTTGTCTGTAATTCAAACTCAAAATAAATCAAATTTAAAATTGACATTATTCCATCATTTATTTCTTTTAATTTTTTAAAATTATTTTTCATTTTTTTGCAAGAATATTAACTCACCCATCAGCTTAATCCAATTCTAGAGATTAACCGATAAGTGGCGTCTTAATTTTTTTTTTCTTTTAGTCTTTTTTTTTTATTCTTCTTAAAATTATTTAGTTTAACAATAACAACAACTCCATTTTTATAAGTTTTTTTTTTTGTCTCTCAATCCTCTGGCGCAAAGACTTTTTTCTTTGCTTGTTAACTTTTTTTACAATTTTTTTAAAAATTGAATTCTATAATAATAAACAACTTTTCCAAAATTATTTTTTTAACGTATTTAATACATATTTTTTTTAAAAATAATTTTTTAATCCCTTAAACTCAATGATAAACAGAACTTAATATACAAAAGTAATTAATTTCTTTTAAATATATGTTACACTAATATTGGATGACTCACAAGTACCTTCCCCTTTGTTAAGTAAAGCAATTTGTTGTTGCCGATCTTTCAAGCATACAGCTCCTTGAATTTGTTCCGCAGCGTACAAATATGAGTCTCATTGTAATTATGGTTGTGCACATTACATTCAACAAAATGTTGATGAAACTACACATTTGCTCATGCTCATTTTTTATCTATATTATCTTTGGGTTTAATTATACTAAACACTAGTAAGTACAATTTCATCGTAAACAATATCTCTTTCATCTTATTTTTCCATGTGTGATAATCTGTGCATTTAAATTAATCATCTTGATCTTCTTTATCTTCATTTTTATAGTACTCCAAGCAAGAATCAATTGCTCAAATATCAATTATTAAGAATAGAGTTCTGCTTTCACTTGTTAAATTAATATTTTAATATAACTTATTTGAAAAATTTAAAAATTAAATACTATAATAATAATAATAATTAATAAAATAACATAAAAAAATTAACGTGCTTCACTTTTAATTTTGAGTTATATCTTATAGGTCAAATTTTAAACAAATAATAGATACAAAAGAATTTTTTTTTTTTTTATAAATGAAATCTATTAAAAAATAGTGACACTTAAAATATATTTCAAAACATTCATAATAATTTTTAACTATTTTTTATTTTAAATTTTCCCAAAAATTTACATAAATTTTTTCTAAAAATTACTTTAAAATTACAAATTTTGAATTTCCCTTCGGAAATTTAAACGGCTGAAAAAGATTGAGCTTCTTTCTTATTTATAAAAGAGAAAATACGATAAATTTCTTTCCTCGACTTTCGTGCCATCAATTTCCATGCTATCGAAATAACTAAGAAAGTGTGCCAGCCACTTATGTTGACTTTATTAAATTTTTTTTTTCCTTTCAAATTTCGGCCACACGTAAGGGTGCCCACATCATTTGTCAAGTTACGCAATTTACATTAGCTAGCTTAATTCATGGATTTGATATTTCAACTCCATCACGCAAACAAGTTGAGTTGGATGAGGGATTTGGGGTAACCAACCACACGAACTTGAAGTCATTTTCAATCCAAGAACTTCCTCTTCATCTGGACAAATAAATTGTCTTAAGATATGGCAAATCAAACCTTTCAGTTCTCTTATTCTACTTGTCTTATTCCTGCGCTTCTCGCCATAGTTTTGTATATTATAAATTGAAAATTTATTTGATTTATTTTTTTAATATATTCTTACTTATAAATTAAAATTAAAATATACAATACAAAATATTCTTGAAAAGAATGACATGTAACACACATATATATTGATTATTGTAATAAATAAATAATATATATATATATATATATATATATATATATATATATATATATATATATATTTCAGCCAATTTAAATTTTAATATATAGTGAAAAATTAAATAATTAGCGTTATAATCATAAAAAAATAAAAAAATAAAAATTCTACCTTGTTTATTAGATATAAATAAAAGGAAAAATAACTATTTAATTTATATTTTAATAAAATCAATTATTTAATTTTTATATTTAAAAAAATATATTATTTATTTCTTATATTTATTTTCATTGACTGTTTAATTCTTTTATCAATTTATTTTAGTAATACCAATTCAACTATTATTTAGTCTTTTTATTTTAATAAATATTTTAAAAAAATATTAGTTAGTCCATATAATTTAATTTTATTAACTTTTTAATCTCATAATTATTTTTTATACCTAAATTACTCTATTTTAATCTTCCTTATTTATGCCTGGCTCTCTGTTATTTCTTTCTTCTCATATTTTTTCTCAGTTGCTTGCATCCTTTTCTCCCTCATTCTCTTTTTATTTTTCATCTTTTGATAAAAAATAATACAAATTATCTGCGCAAAAAGATTAATCAATTTCTTTAAATTTTTAAGTATTAAAAAAATTATTTTTCAGTAAAAAATATAAAAGATGTCTAAGAAATTGAATAAAAATACTTAAACAATTTTAAAAAAAATGCAAATTTAAATTTGTCTACACATAATAAAAATTTTATTTTTATATAAAAATAATAATATTTTTTAAAATATAAAAATTAATTAAATAATTTTTTTAAAGTAGAGTATTTAAATAGTAGTTTGATTAGCCAAACTACCAAAAAATTTAACGTACGCATTAAAAAGTTTAACATAAATATGGACTAAATATTAATTTTTCGTAAAGAAAAAATTGTGTACTTATCACCAATTAATGAATAGGCATCATGCATTGAATAAAAATCTTGTTGGATGTTGGCATGGCGGAAACTTTCCTTTATCTGATCCCTATTGTCAATAGAAAAGGCAAATTCAGTTTGCTCTTCTCTTTTCGTGCTTCAATTTGTTGTTTCACAATATTCAAATGTAGTTTATGGGTCAAGTGATATTATGGGTCAATAAAATTTTCCGTTCAATATATATATATATATATATGTTAGAAATATAGATTAGGTTATATATGTTAGAAATATAGATTAGGTCCTCGGATCCATAGGTTTTTATTTTGTAAAATAGAAATATTTATTAAAAAAGAGTAATTAACCTATGTAATTAGAAAGAGTTATGTCCATTAGCCAAAAGTGATCATATTAAATATATAAATAACCAATCTTCGTAAGAAAAATGTTGTTAGTTAGAATAATAATAAAAGTGTTAGTATTTGACTTTGATTCTTAGATTTCTTTTAAAGATATTCTCAACCTTAATAATTTAGAGTATTTGATTTTTTATATAATAATAACGTACACACTTAAACTGTGAATTAATCTATATAGTTGATATTATACATATGATTATATAATAGATTAGTGAAATAAATATGATGAAAATCTTAAAGTTGTATAAACATGGGTTAAAATGTATGTATTTAAATCCATGTATTAAGTCTTTATAATTTTCATCAATATATATATATATATGTATATATCAATTCAGCGAAAATTAAAAAATTTATAAAAATAGACAATTTTTTAATCTCGCTTTAAAATTTAAACTGTAATCAATAAGATAAAAAGAAAAACTAATTTAATTAGTAATGATCTAATTCTTAAGGTTATAAATTCACTTTAATTTCTTTATTAAAGAATGGTCTTTTTTTTGTTTTATAATATTTGAAGAATTTAAAAAACATTAAATATATTAATGAGTTTTCATATAATTTGTTAGGGTTGATTGCATCAATGTCCCTAAACTTAGGGGGCCTTTTCATTTTTATCCCTAAACCTCAGTTTTTTAAAATAAAATCACTCAACTTAAGTTTCATTTCAAGAAAAGTTACTCTTATCTGCAATAGCGGGTTTACTAGTTAAAAAATAAAAAAAAAATTACTATTTTATCCATCTCTGAAAAGAAACAGTCTCCTCATCACTATAATCATCATCGACAGTAGGCTCTGGTCTCAATTTATAGATCAGCCGCAACTTCCTCAAAAGGAGCATAGAAGAAATCCATGACACCACAAAATGTCATCTCATCGTTGATTACAAGTGGGGAGAGACTTTAAAGGGAAAGTTTCAATGTTAAGTGGAAAAAATTGTTGAGAAAATAATGAGAAGAAATCAAATAGATTAGATCTAAATAAAAAACTGAAAAATTCTTGGTTTATTCCCAAAGCTCACATCATAAAACAAAATAAATGCCAAAACCCATACCAAAAAGTTTCAACTTTCAGAGATCTACCGAACAAAAGAGAAGGAAAAAAAAACACACAAACACAAACCCATTGCATATGAACAAGAATTGCAAAGAAGAAGTTTAAAGAAGAAGAAGTGTCACGACCCAACCTATGGGCCAGACCAGTACTAGGACCTGGGCCAGCCTAAATCCCCCGAGGCCCGTACTAAGCCTAACTATTCCTCAACCCAATCTTAAGGCCCATTTGGGCCCAATTTCAAGAATTAAATCGAACAGAGTCCGACCATAAAATGGGCCATACAACGGAGAGTTTTTGATTCGTCCGACATGTAAATACAATATATAATAATTTGGGGAGCTTAGCTCACACTCCATATAATCATAATGCCATAAACTCAATTGGGAGATCAGCTTTCTCATTTAATCCCATCAAACATACATCTAACAAACATAAATCTGTACTATAAAATTTCATACTACTATAATTTTACATAAAAAAAAATTAAAATAAATTATTTATAAACAAAATATTTGATTTAATCATTCAGCAAGGAAATAAACTCTATTTAGTGGTAATCTATCAAATTTTCGTGAAAGAAGAAATAATAAATTTTCATAAAAGACAAGGCAAAACTTAAATATATCAAAGGAATAAAATAAAATAAATGCAAATTTATTTTAAAAAATAGAGATATACAGGTTATTGAATATATATATATATATATATATATATATATATATATATAAAATTGAACTTTGAATAATTTTTTTAGTAAATCACATGTATAAAATTTCTCCATTCATAAAAATTAAAATTAAATATTTGACTTTATTTAAAAAATATTAAATTTTTAATTACTCATACAACCCTGTTGGTTGAACTTTACTAGATTTTTGTTTTTGCATATCAAAATGTTTATGAAAAGTGGATAGCATATTTAAATAATCATATTTATTGAGAAATTAATAATTGTGTAAATTATTTAACTTATGATTTTTTTAGATAGACTTGACTGTAAATATTAACAACTAAAATTTATTAATGAATACAATATAATATGATTGGGATGATTTTTCTACAAATATTTCGGTTTGATTCTTTTGTTTTTCTAATTTATTTTTATTAAAAAATTATGTACAAAGATATTTTAGATATTAAATTATTTTTATATCTTTACCTATAAAATTTATATTTTAATAAAATACCTCTTTTTTATTTTTCTTTTTTAAATTGAACCATTATTATATATACATGTCCTAACTTTTCTTTTTCTAACAACATATATTCTAACTTCGTTATAATAATTAGCCACATTTTTATTACAACAGGTAATGAATTGGGTTATATATGGAAGAGAAATGGGCTTATAAAATGCTTTGGCCCACAATATTTGGCATTAAATTAATACTCATTCATATGAAGTATTCATATTCTCAAACTTCTAAATCACTAATCTCAAATACCCATATATAACAATTCTGATAGCTCTAAACATACTGAGTATATTTCTAAAATTATCAAAAAAATTATTATTATTATCTTAAAATATTAAAAAAAATAATATCTATAGACATTTTATTATATCTGTTTACTGAAATTGTAAATTTAGTTTATAATTAAATTTACTTTAATCTTTATTGATGTAATTCATAATATTTTTAATTTATTTTTTAATAATTTTTTAGCATGATAATTTTATAGGTTGTATGCACGCTAAAATGTAATCTCAAATCACTGTTTAGCAAAACATTAATTTCAACGCTTTTTTTTTTGTCTTTTTCTCCTAAAAATTTTATTTTTTAAAATTATTTTTTTAATATGAATCATCACAATATAATTTGAGATATTAAGTCATGATTAGTGATATCTTAGCTCTTTTTTATTTTTAAAATCGACAATATTTTATTTTATTTATTAAATTTATTTATCTTTTTGTACAAAAGTGTCATCCATTCATCAATTAATTTGATTTAAAAAATTAAATTTATTAATTAATAAGTGATGTATTAACTTTTTTTTTTAACGAATCAAAAGTATATACACTTTGTCTGTAATTCAAACTCGAAATAAAGCAATTTGTTGTTGCCGATATTTGAAGTATACAGCTCCTTGAGTTTGTTCCGCAACGTACAAATATGAGTCTCATTGTAATTATGGTTATGCACATTACATTCAACAAAATATTGATGAAACTACACATTTGCTCATGTTCAAATCCTCATTCTTTGTCTATATTATCTTTGGGTTTAATTATACTAAAGGCTAGTAAGTGCAATTTCGTCCCAAACAATATCTCTTTCATCTTGTTTCTTCATGTGTGATAATTTGTGCTTTTAAATTAATCATCTTGATCGTCTTTATCTCCATTTTTATAGTGCTCCAAACAATAATCAGTTGCTCAAATATCAATTATTAAAAATCGAGTTTTGATACCACTTATTAAATTGGTATTTTAATACAACTTATTTAAAAAATTCTATTGTTTAAATAGAAAAAATTAAATATTATAATAATAATTAATAAAATAGCATAAAAAATTAACGTGGTTCACTTTTAATTTTGAGTTATATCCTATAGGTCAATTATCCTTTCAAATTTCGGCTACACGTGAGGGCGCCCACATCATTTGACTGTCAAGTTACGCATTTTACATTAGCTAGCTTAATTCATGGATTTGATATTTCAACTCCATCACGCAAACAAGTTGAGTTGGATGAGGGATTTGCGTGACCGACCAAACGAACTTGAAGTCATTTTCAATGTAAGAACTTCCTCTTCAACTGGACAAATAAATTGTCTTGAGATATGGCAAATCTAAGTTTTCAGTTCTCTTATTACACTTGTCTTATTCCTGCGCTTCTAGCCAAAGTTTTGTATATTATAAATTGAAAATTTATTTGATTTATTTTTTTTATATATTCTGACTTATAAATTAAAATTAAAATATACAATACAAAATATTCTTGAAAAGAATGACATGTAACACATATATATTGATTATTGTAATAAATAAATAAACATATATATATATATATATATATATATATATATATATATTTCAGACAATTTAAATTTTAATATATGGTGACAAATTAAATAATTAGCGTTATAATCATAAAAAAATAAAAAAATAAAAATTCTACATTGTTTATTAGATATAAATAAAAGGAAAAATAACTATTTAATTTGTATTTTAATAAAATTAATTATTTAATTTTTATATTTTAAAAAATATATTATTTATTTCTTATATTTATTTTCATTAATTGTTTAATTCTTTTATCAATTTATTTTAGTAATACCAATCCAACTATTATTTAGTCTCTTTATTTTAATAAATATTTAAAAAAAAATATTAGTTAGTCCATATAATTTAATTTTATTAACTTTTTAATCTCATAATTATTTTTTATACCTAAATTACTCTATTTTAATCTCCCTTATTTATACCTGGCTCTCTGTTATTTCTTTCTTCTCATATTTTTTCTTAGTTGCTTGCATCCTTTTCTCCCTTATTCTCTTTTTATTTTTCATCTTTTGATAAAAAAATAATATAAATTATCTGCGTAAAAAGATTAATCAATTTCTTTAAATCTTTAAGTATTAAAAAAATTATTTTTCAGTACAAAATATAAAAGATATCTAAGAAATTGAATAAAAATACTTAAACAACTTTTAAGAAAATGCAAATTTAAATTTGTCTACACATAATAAAAATTTTATTTTATATAAAAATAATAATATTTTTTAAAATATAAAAATTAATTAAATAATTTTTTTAAAGTAGAGTATTTAAATAGTAGTTTGATTAGCTAAACTAACAGAAAATTTAATGTACGCATTAAAAAGTTTAACATAAATATGGACTAAATATTAATTTTTCGTAAAGAAAAAATTGTGTACTTCTCACCAATTAATGAATGGGCATCATGCATTGAATAAAAATCTTGTTGGATGTTGGCATGGCGGAAACTTTCCTTTATCTGATCCCTATTGTCAATAGAAAAGGCAAATTCAGTTTGCTCTCCTCTTTTCGTGCTTCAATTTGTTGTTTCACTATATTCAAATGTAGTTTACGGGTCAAGTGATATTATGGGTCAATAAAATTTTCCGTTCAATATATATATATATATATATGTTAGAAATATAGATTAGGTTATATATGTTAGAAATATAGATTAGGTCCTCGGATCCATAGGTTTTTATTTTGTAAAATAGAAATATTTATTAAAAAAGAGTAAATAACCTATGCAATTAGAAAGAGTTATGTCCATTAGCCAAAAGTGATCATATTAAATATATAAATAACCAATCTTCGTAAGAAAAATATTGTTATAATAACAAAAGTGTTAGTATTTGACTTTGATTCTTAGATTTCTTTTAAAGATATTCTCAACCTCAATAATTTAGAGTATTTGATTTTTTTTTATAATAATAACGTACACACTTAAACTGTGAATTAATCTATATAGTTGATATTATACATATGATTATATAATAGACTAGTGAAATAAATATGATGGAAATCTTAGAGTTGTATAAACATGGGTTAAAATGTATGTATTTAAATCCATGTGTTAAGTCTTTATAATTTTCATCAATATATATATATGTATATATCAATTCAGCGAAAATTAAAAAATTTATAAAAATAGACAATTTTTTAATCTCGCTTTAAAATTTAAACTCTAATCAATAAGATAAAAAGAAAAACTAATTTAATTAGTAATGATCTAATTCTTAAGGTTAATAAATTCACTTTAATTTCTTTATTAAAGAATGGTTTTTTTTTTTGTTTTATAATATTTGAAGAATTTAAAAAACATTAAATATATTAATGAGTTTTCATATAATATGTTAGGGTCGATTGCATCAATGTCCCTAAACTTAGGGGGCCTTTTCATTTTTGTCCCTAAACCTCAGTTTCTTAAAATAAAATCACTAAACTTAAGTTTCATTTCAAGAAAAGTTACTCTTATCTGCAATAGCGGGTTTACTAGTTAAAAAATAAAATAAAATTACTATTTTATCCATCTCTGAAAAGAAACAGTCTCCTCATCACTATAATCATCCTCGAAAGTAGGCTCTGGTCTCAATTTATAGATCAGCCGCAACTTCCTCAAAAGGAGCAGAGAAGAAATCCATGACACCACAAAATGTCATCTCATCATTGATTACAAGTGGGGAGAGACTTTAAAGGGAAAGTTTCAATGTTAAGTGGAAAAAATTGTTGAGAAAATAATGAGAAGAAATCAAATAGATTAGATGTAACACCCCAAAATTTTAAATTTTATTATTTTATGAGTATTATTGATATTTTAATTTTATTTAAATTTTAAGAAATTATTTGAGATTTTTCGGATTTTAAAAATCGGGTTCGATTTTCCGAAAATATAAATTTTGATGATTTTTAAAAATTTATTTAAAGACCACGTGGCAAAACTAAAAATATATTTGGAGTCTACAAATTTTTCTGAGTTTTCTAGAATTTTTTCGAAATTTTTGGACCTTGTTTTCGGTCCCAAGACAGAGTAAAAATTTAAAATTTTGTATCCTGAATCGAACCGGTCGAATCGGACCGGCCTTTTCTTTTTCTTCCTTCTTCTCCCCGCGCGCGTCCTGACCCTCCTCTCTTCCTCTCCAGTTTTCTCTCTCCTCCCTCCTCCCCTTGTCGGGTCGCCACCTCCCCTGCCACCCCAGCTCGCTGGCGCCCGTCCCCAGCCGTCCCAAGCCGCCGCTTGGAGTGCTGGAAAACGGCGCCCGAAGCGACGCGACGCGCAAGAGCGCCGCTTCTTCTTCCCGGCCGAAATCCTGCCGATCTGGCCACCAATCGGACCGGGTCTTGTGTCTAAATCCATCTACTCGTCAAGAGCTTTCCATAGACACCAAGAACACCAAAATCCATTGAGCGGTTTGTCCAATTTTTGCCCGGGAAGTTTTAGCCCATTTTGACTTTTGGGCTAGATTTCTCGCAAACCGTGAATCCCACGAGAAAACCGAGAGTACCAGAGCGCTCCACTCGTCGAGAGTTTCGTGGCGACATAAATTTTGAATTTTTTCGACATCGTTTTTCGGTGGGTCCCACGGAACTTCGCAGTATTTTTTCGAGTATTAAATGAGCTTAGAAAATTTCATAAAATTTATGTACTAACCCTCGTGTTGTGGGTTTCGTGTAGGTATCCTCAATTCGCAGAAATTCGACAGTTGTCCAGGTCTGTAAATTTCCAGCCAGACAGACCCGCTACCGGAAAAGTCTCCGAACTGGATCGAGGTTTTGGCTACCCCACCATTGTCAGACATCCCGAGCGCGTTCCCAAAGTCAGAATCGGCAAAAGTAAACTCGAACCTTGCTTTTTCATAATTTTCTAGTGCTTAAATAGGATTAAAAATCCATAAAATATTCTCGGTAGCTCAGAAAATTATGATTCTTTTTGCAATAGCCTAGTAATATTGCTAAGGACCGCGGGGCAAAGTTTTAGAATTTTTAGAGCTTGTTTGGGTAGTTTTTGCAAAAATGATCAATTATAAGGACTAAATTAAAATTTTACATATTGTGATGGATGACTGATTTGATGGGCCCAGGAAGGGCTGTGTGATGTGATTGAATTATGGATATATGAGTTGCGAATATAGAAGTGTGTTTTGAGCCCTTTTGCAGGTTGGGTAAATTCTAGGTATAGGGGAGACTCTGCCGGATTTTCGGCACGACTTAGGACGTATTTGGTCTTTTCATGATTTGTATTGAGTCAATTGTATTAAATAATTATAATGTAATTGTCAGGTGAGCCGGGACAGCCTTCTTCCTCCGCCCAGCAGCCATAGTGACCGTTGTCAAGTCTGTGAGTAAAATATTAATTTTAATTATAATTTCGATATTATTATATGTTCAAGCATGCCCATGCATCACTTATATGTATATATATCTATGTAGTTAAAATTTAGGCACGATTTATGTTGCATTCATAACTGTTAAAGTGCCATGGATGTTGTTATGGTAATTTGGAGCAGTGTGCGTGCGTTAGCGTGCGTGTGATGTGGTGTGGACTATGGATAGGACGGGTAGACACGGCTTGAGATCTTCGCTGGAACTTGGTCCTTCGGGGTAGACACGGCTTGAGTTCTTCACTGGGACCCCGATTTGGTTATTAAGTGGAAGTCCGAGCTGAGTTCTTCGCTAGCATAGGTTGGATTTAAGATAGCTGTATAGGGAATCAACTCCCATATATATTATGATTGATATTACTGGGTGTGTGAGTGCTCCAAATTACCTTTTTGCTGTTATGATGTGAATTTATTGCTGATGTTGCATTTCACTCTACAGGGTGCATTAGTTTTAGATAGTTATCAAGATTATGGTTAAAATTGATATTTTACTCTCTGAGTCGAACGCTCACTCCTGTTCAATATTTTTTTTTCAGGCTACAGGAGGATTTTATTGTGGTTAACCTGCTTTTCTCCTTGGCAGGTTGTTTATCAATATTTGTGTAATTTTATTTACTCCTAGAATTTTCTCATGTGTTAGAAGTATTTATTTGATTTTGGTCTATAATATTATTATCATGTTAAACCTGTAAACGTATAATGATATGCATGTTTGATGGACTGGAAGAGGGAGCTGAGCTCCCATATATTTTTATGATGATATGAGTATGTGGAGGGTGAGCTGAGCTCCCTAATTGAGTATTTACTGTGTTTACAGGTCGGGTGAGTCAAAAACTCACCGTTGGAAGGTCCATTTTACGGCTGGACTCTGTCCGGTTGATTTCTTGAAATTGGGCCCAAATGGGCCTTAGAGTTGGGTTAATGAATAGTTAGGCTTACTACGGGCCTCAGGGGCTTTAGGCTGGCCCAGGTCCTAGTGCCGGTCCGGCCCATAGGTTGGGTCGTGACAGATGTGGTATCAGAGCTTAGGCTCAAGATTCTTAGGGAATGTTCATCTAAAGTGTTGGGAAGAGTCTACTAGGAGTCATATGCGGAAAATAGGGTCCACATTCGTCTTGCATTGTCATCTTTGCTTCTAGTTTCTGCTTCATATATTGTGTGTAAATATAAGTCTATAGAGCTGTGTAATATGCAGTTTTGAATTTTGTGGGCTAATGCTGCTGAATTTCAGGAAAATGCGTAGAAGCAGGAGAGCTGCCACTGCACCAGAACCAGATGTGCCTGACGAGGTGTCAGCACAGGATGAGGCGCCTGCCCCGAGGAGGCGGGGTAGGAGGCCTAGAGCTGCTCAAGTAGAAGAGCAGCTGCCAACAGTTCAGGATCAGTCTTTCATGGCACAGGGTCCCATGGACCCCATGGCAGCTACTCTAGCTGGGTTGCAGAGAACCATCGACATGATGGCACAGTATATGGTCCACCCTCCACAGCAGCAGCAGTCCACCGCACCAAGAGGGGAACCTTACAAACAGATAATCAATTTCAAGAAGTTGGTGCCTGGTACTTATGATGTGTCAGATGATGCATATTGGTTTTTGGATTCCTGTAGACAGGCAGGAACAGAATTGCAGTTGACTGATAGAAGACTTATAGAGTGTATGCAGCATGTCATGGGGCCTATGCCTAGATAATGGATGAATGACTACATATTACCTCGGATGGAGGGTTTGTCGTGGACTCAGTTTGTGGAACTGTTCATCAATCGGTTTGTGTCAGAAAGTTTTAGAGACC
Organism: Hevea brasiliensis; assembly: GCF_030052815.1. Lineage (NCBI taxonomy): Eukaryota > Viridiplantae > Streptophyta > Magnoliopsida > Malpighiales > Euphorbiaceae > Hevea > Hevea brasiliensis. The sequence continues at coordinate 5,287,304 of NC_079494.1, read as the reverse complement.
AAAAGTAGTGGGCCTTTAAGGCCTTAAGACAGAATGGCAGGTCTGTAGATGAATATGCTACAGAATTTCTGGAACTGAGCAGGTATGCCCCTACAGCATTATCTACAGAAACTATGAAGGTGAAGAGATTCCTAAAGGAGCTTGACAGGAGGTATGCAAACCTGGCCATGATGTCGGATCAGTCTTTTGATGTGGTGGTTGATCGAGCCAGATAGATTAAGATTAGCTATGCTGTGGATGACAGCGGAAGGGCAAAGAAAAACAGAGCAGAGGGTTCTTCAGGTGTTCCCCATATGGGTGCTACGGATAGTGGTGGCCAAACTAATTATAGAGGAAGAAGCAGGAATAAGAGGAGTGGTTTTAGACACAAATCCCGAGGGTTTAGACCAGGGTACGGATCCAGCAGTGGTCACAGTTCGAGTCAGCGATTAGTGCAGTTCAGGATCCTCCTTGGCACCTTGTGCACAGTGTGGAAGGAGACATTCAGGACCTTGTATGATGGGTTCAGGAGTATGCTTTAGGTGTGGCCAACCAGGTCACTTTGCTAGGGAATGCCTCGTGTTCAGCGAGCCACAAATGGGGTCACAGGGTTCTGTTGCAAATGTTCCTCGTCAGCTGTATCCGGGTGCTTCTAGCATGGCAGGCAGTCAGTTCAGTGGCCAACAGGGCCGAGGACAAGGGGGGCGTGGATTTGGAGGCAGATCAGGAGGTAGAAGTCAATATCAGGGTTCTGCCACTCAGGGTAGGGGTCAAGGTCGGGTTTTCACCCTGACCCATCAGGATGCTCAGGCTTCAAATGCAGTTGTGGCAGGTATTCTTCTGGTCTGTTCCTATGAGGCTCGTGTTTTGATAAATCCGGGTGCTACGCACTCATTTGTCTCCCCTGTGTTTGCCATGAGGTTGGGTAGGAACCCTACAACTTTAGAATGCCCTTTGTCGGTAGCTACCCCACTTAGTGACAACATAGATGTAGATATGGTTTTTCCGGGTAGCTCAGTAGTAGTGGATGGAAAGATCCTCCCAGCAGACTTAGTTCCTCTACCAGTAATGGATTTTGATGTAATCTTGGGGATGGATTGGTTGGCAACTCATTATGCCACTTTAGACTGCAGGAACAAAAAGGTGTATTTCCACATACCTGGTGTGGAAGAGTTTAGTTTTGATGGTGACAGGAGCGTGGCTCCATATAATTTGGTGTCAGCAATTAGTGCTAGAAAAATGTTGAGGCGTGGATGTCAAGGATATTTGGCATTGGTGAGAGATACATCTGTAGAAGGTGTTAACATGGAAAATGTTCCTGTTGTCAGAGAATTCATGGATGTCTTCCCTGAGAAGCTTCCAGGGTTGCCACCAGGAAGGGAAATAGAGTTTTGCATTGATGTTGTGCCAGGTACAAACCCCATATCAATGCCGCCTTACAGAATGGCACCAGCAGAATTGAAAGAGTTAAAGGAGCAACTACAGGAGCTTTTGGACAAGGGTTTCATACGTCCGAGCACTTCACCCTGGGGTGCTCCTGTGCTATTTGTAAGAAAGAAAGATGGGTCATTGAGGTTGTGTATTGACTATAGACAGCTGAACAAGGTGACTGTTAAGAACAAGTATCCACTTCCTCGGATCGACGATCTGTTTGATCAACTCCAAGGGGCTAGATTCTTTTCCAAGATAGACCTGCGATCAGGCTACCATCAGTTGAGAATCAGGAATGAGGACGTGTCCAAAACGGCATTCAGGACAAGATATGGTCATTATGAGTTCTTGGTGATGTCTTTTGGACTCACTAATGCACCAGCAGCCTTTATGGACTTGATGAATAGGGTGTTCAATCCGTTTTTGGACCGTTTTGTCATCGTATTCATAGATGACATTTTGGTATACTCTCGGACCGAGGAGGAACACGTGTGGCACTTGAGGATGGTGTTGCAGACTTTGAGGGAGCACCAGCTGTATGCCAAATTTTCAAAATATGAATTTTGGCTAGAAAGCATCTCATTCTTGGGACACTTGGTTTCTAGTGAAGGTATTCGAGTGGATCCCAAGAAAATTGAAGCTGTAACTGATTGGCTTAGGCCTACAACAGTCACTGAGGTGCGAAGTTTTCTGGGTCTAACAGGCTACTATAGGCATTTTGTGTAAGATTTTTCCAGGATAGCGGCTCCCCTAACTAAGTTGACTCGGAAGAATGTTCCATTCATTTGGACAGATGACTGTGAGAAGAGTTTCCAGACACTTAAGGAGCGTCTAACCACCGCCCCTGTGTTGACACTACCTATGAGTGGTGAAGGATACACCGTGTACTGTGACACCTCCAGAGTTGGCCTAGGGTGTGTTTTGATGCAGAATGTAAAAGTAGTGGCTTTTGCTTCAAGACAGCTGAAGAGGCATGAGCAGAACTACCCCACCCATGATTTGGAAATGGCGGCTGTAGTCTTTGCACTAAAAATCTGGAGACACTACCTGTATGGTGAAGTGTGCGAGATATACACCGACCATGTCACGACCCAACCTATGGGCCGGACCGGCACTAGGACCTGGGCCAGCCTAAAGCCCCCGAGGCCCGTAGTAAGCCTTAACTATTCATTAACCCAACTCTAAGGCCCATTTGGGCCCAATATCAAGAAAACAAACGGACAGAGTCCGGCCATAAAATGGACTTTCCAACGGGGAGTTTTCGACTCACCCGACCTGTAAACACAATAAACAATCCATTGGGGAGCTCAGCTCACCCTCCACATACTCATCAACATAATAATAAATGGGAGCTCAGCTCCCTCATCCAATCCATCAAACAGACTTAAAATATTAAGTTTACAGGTCCAACATGAATATAATATTACAGACCAATTTCAAATAATTACTGCTAACACATGCGGAAATTCTAGGAGTAATTAAAATTACACAATATTGATAAACAACCTGCGAGGTAAAAAGGCAGTTTAAACCTGAACAAAATATCCTCCTGTGGCTGTAAAATTTTTGAGCAGGTGAGCATTCGACTCAGAGTAAAATATCAATCTTAACTATAATCTCTATAACTATCTCAAACTAATGCAACTTTGTAGAGTGAAATGCAACATACACAACATTTTCACATCATAACATCAAAAGGTAATTTGGAGCACTCACACACCTGTAGTATCAATCATAACATATGGGAGTGATCCTATCTGACTCTCTTAAATCCAACCCGGTGCGGCCAATTACTCAAGCTCGGACTTCCACTTAATAACCAAATCGAGGTCCCAAGAATTACTCAAGCCGTGACTACCCCTCGAAGGCAGGTCCCCGAATTACTCAAGCCGTGACTACCCGTCCTATCCATAGTCCACACCACATCACACACACGCCAACGCACGCACTTTGCTGCTCCAAATTACCACAACAACATCCATGGTACATCATGATTATGAATGCAACATAAATCGTGCCTAGAGTTTAACTACATAAATATATGCATATAAGTGATGCATGGGCATCTGAACATATAATAATATCGAAATTATAATTAAAATTAATATTTTACTCACGGACTTGACGACAAATTACTGTGGCGGTGGGAGGAAGAAGGTATCGGCTCACTGACAATCATATTACATTTATTTAATACAATCCGATTCAATACAAATAAAGAAAAAGACCAATTACGTCCTAAGTCGTGTCGAAAATCCGGCAGAGTCTCCCCTATACCTAGGACCTACCCAACTGCAAAGGGCTAAAAACGCACTTCTATACTCACAATCCATACATCAACAGTTCAATCATATCACACAGGCCCCTCCCAGGCCCATCAAATCAATCATCCATCACAATACGCAAAATTTCAATTTAGTCCTTATTATTGATCATTTTTGCAAAAGCGCCCAAACAAGCTCTAAAAATTATAAAACTTTGCCCATGGTCCTTAGCAATATTACTAAGCTATTGCAAAAGAATCGTAATTTTCTAAGCTACCACGAATATTTTATGGATTTTTAATCCTATTTAAGCACTAGAAAATTACGTAAAAACTAGGTTGGGTTTACCTTTGCCGATTCCGACTTGGGGACGCTCGGACGTCGACAATGGGGCTAGCCAAAACCTCGGCCCAATTCGGAGACTTTTCCGGTCACGGTGCATGCGGCGAAATTTGCGAACCGGTCAGCGCCGAATTTCCGCGAATCGAGGATACCTACGAAGCCCATAACACGGGGTTAGCACATAAATTTTTCAGAATTTTCTAAGCTCATTTAATGCTCGAAATTACAACTGCGGTTACGTGGGACCCACCAAAAAGCGGTGTCGGAAAAATTCGAAATTTATGTCGTTGCGAAGCTCTCGGCGAATGGAGCGCGTCTGGTGGCCTCGGTTTCCTCGTGGGATTCACGGTTTTGAGAAATCTAGCCCAAAAGTCGAAATGGGCTAAAATCTTCCCGAGCAAAAATCGGACAAACCGCTCGATGGATTTGGCGTTCTTGGGGTCTATGGACAGCTCTCGTCGAGTAGAAGAGTTTAGACTCAAGACCCGGTCCAATCGGTGGGCTGATCGGGGGGATTTGGCCGGAGAAATGGAGCGGCAGCGCGAGGAGGAGGAGGAGAGAGAAAAGAAAGAGAAAAGAGAGGGACGACGCGCACGGGAGAAGAAAAAGGAAAGGGAGCCGGTTCGATTCGACCGGTCCGATCCGGTCCGATTCGATTCGGTCGGTTCGATTCGAAATATAAAATTTTGAATTTTTACTCTGCCTCGGGACCGAAAACGAGGTCCAAAAATTCCGAAAAAATTCCGTAAAACTCAGAAAAATACGTAGACTCCAAATATATTTTTAGTTTTGCCACGTGGTCTTTAAATTAATTTTTAAAAATCATCAAAGTTTATATTTTCGGAAAATCGAACCCGATTTTTAAAATCCAAAAAATCTCAAAAAAATTCCTAAAATTTAAATAAAATTAAAATATCAAAAATACTCATAAATAATAAAATTTGGGGTGTTACAGACCACAAGAGTTTGAAGTACATCTTCCAACAGAGGGATTTAAACTTGAGACAGAGGAGATGGATGGAGCTTCTGAAATACTATGATTGCACCATCTAGTACCACCCTGGGAAGGCCAATGTAGTGGCAGATGCTTTGAGCAGAAAATCTTCTGGCAGTTTGGCGCACATTTCAGCAGAGAAGAGACCGTTGATTTAAGAAGTACATGAGTTGATGGATCAAGGTTTAATCCTAGATCTCTCAGATGAGGGGGTATTGTTGGCTCATTTTTCAGTGAGGCCAGACTTGCGAGACAGAGTTAGAGTTTCCCAGCACAGAGACCAACAATTGATGAAGATCATAAAAAGGGTACAGCAAGGTGAAGGTGGTGAATTTGGATTTGCCAATGATGGCGCCCTAGTGCAAGGTTCTAGGATTTGTGTGCCCAATGTGGACAATCTCAGAAATGAAATTATGCAAGAGGCACACTATACACTGTACAGTGTCCACCCAGGCTCCACCAAGATGTACCATGATGTGAAAGATAGCTATTGGTGGAATGGCATGAAGAGAGACATAGCAGACTTTGTGTCCAAGTGCTTGACTTATCAGAAGGTGAAGTTTGAACACCAGAGACCGTCAGGGAAGCTGTAAGAGCTCCCTATCCCAGAATGGAAGTGGGAAATGATCACTATGGATTTTATGACTGGGTTACCTCGTACCACGCAAGGATATGACTCGATATGGGTAATTGTAGATCGCCTAACTAAATCAGCTCATTTCTTGCCTGTGAAGACTACATATTCTGTGGCACAGTACGCCCGACTCTACATTCGAGAAATAGTCAGATTGCATGGAGTTCCGGCTTCCATAATTTCTGACAGAGGGCCCCAGTTCAATTCTCGGTTTTGGAGAAAGTTGCAGGAGGCACTTTGAACTTTAGTACGGCTTTCCACCCTCAGACAGACGGATAGTCCGAAAGGACAATCCAAACACTAGAAGACATGCTTCGCATGAGTATTTTGAATTTTAGAGCTCAATGGGATGATCAGCTAGCTTTGATAGAGTTTGCCTACAACAACAGTTACCATTATAAAAATTACCAAGTAATTATAATTTTTAAAAATTATTATGCATAGATATTTATTTATTATTTGTTTGTCATGTAGATTATTTTATCATAAAACGATGACAAAATAATAGAGGGACGGTTAATTGGGTCCCAACAATATCTTGCAGAATCTCATATATAAATGGTCTTTTATGGAGTTTAATCAGTAAGACTCACCACCTAAAATTAGAAATCAACAATGGAGTCCCTTTTTTCATTCTCAGTCAGTGCCATGGTCATCATACTACCCCTCATAACACCGCTCATCTATTTATTTTGGATATCAAGAAAAGCATCCAATAAGCAGAGACTACCACCAGAAGCCGCCGGTGGATGGCCTGTTATTGGCCACCTCCATCTCTTAGCTGGGTCACAGCCACCTCACATAATCCTCGGAAACTTGGCTGACCAGATGGGACCAATTTTCACTATCAAGCTTGGTGTGCATCGCGCTTTGGTAGTAAATAGTTGGGAGTTGGCAAGGGATTGCCTTACAACGAACGACAAAGCTTTTGCCAATCGTCCTAAATCTCTGGCCATGGAAATATTGGGCTATAATTATCACATGTTTGGCACCAGCCCATATGGAGAATACTGGCGCCAAATTCGCAAGATTGTCACTCTTGAGGTTCTCTCAAATCATCGGCTAGAGAAGCTCAAACATGTGCGAAAGGCGGAGGTTAAAGTAGCCATCGAAGGATTATACCAGCAATGGATCAAGAACAAAAATGATTCGGACAAACTTTTGGTGGAGATGAAGAGATGGTTTTTCGAAGTAAATCAAAATGTGGTATTCAAGATAGTTGTAGGGAAGAGATTTGTAGAGTGTAATAAAGGCGATGAAGGTAGAGATAGTGATGATGACTGGAGATCAGCACTGAGAGATTTTTTCAAACTCATGGGGAAGTTTGTAGTGTCAGATGCGCTTCCATTCCTAAGGTGGCTAGATTTTGGCGGGGATGAGAAGGAGATGAAGAAGACTGCAAAAGAGCTGGACAATATAATCGGAGGATGGTTGCACGAACACAAGCAGAAGAGAGCTTCGGGCGTGGTATATAAGGGGGGAGGAGAAGACTTCATGGATGTGTTATTGTCAATCCTGCAAGACGCAAAAGAGTTTTCTAACCGAGATGTTGATACTATCAACAAATCTACCTGCCTGGTATAGAGATATTTACATGAACATATTAAATTAGTGAAAGATCGATGTTTTATTTGTTCTGAATACTACAGTTTCTCTGATTCATGCAGGCTATAATTCTAGCAGCTTCAGACACTACATCGGTGACGCTAACTTGGACTTTGTCATTACTACTCAACAATCGCCATGTCCTAAAGAAAGCACAACAAGAATTGGACACCCTTGTCGGTAGAGAAAGGCAAGTGAAGGAATCAGACATGAAGGATTTGGTTTACCTTCAAGCCATCATCAAAGAATCGTTTAGGTTGTATCCTGCTGCTCCATTATCGGTGCCACATGAATCCATAGAAGATTGCAGTGTAGGAGGCTATCACATTCCAGCAGGTACACGCCTTATTGTAAATGTTTCAAAAATTCATAGAGATTCACGAGTTTGGTTCAATCCTTCAGAGTTTATACCAGAGAGGTTTCTCACAACCCACCAGGATGTTGATGTTAAGGGCCAGAATTTTGAGCTACTACCATTCGGCAGTGGAAGAAGAATGTGTCCTGGAGTCTCATTTGCTCTTCAAGTTTTGAACCTTGCACTTGCTACTTTGTTACATTCTTTCGAAATTGAAACTCCTTCAGGCCAACCAGTTGATATGAGTGAGAGTGCTGGACTGAACAACCTCAAAGCCACCCCGGTGGATGTTCTTCTTACGCCGCGCCTTCCTCCACCCCTTTATGCTGCTACCAATTAATAAATGACGCCAACTATGGGGAAATTCTTCTCTGGATCCACATAACTGCTATATGTATGCGGGTAGACTTTCATCATTAATTATGATAAATTTTATATGGTTATAAAAAATTATTATATAATCGTGTATTACTTGCTAGAGAAAATTATGGGTGGTGTTATTTGGACTCTATCACCTGATATTTGCACCCCACATTAGCTTTCTTTAAGGGAAGAAAGAAAAGTTTAATTAACCTTTTATTCATGAAAAAATTATTTAAATTTAATTAATTATAAATTTAAAATATAAATATATCATATTTATTTATGGTTGTGTTGTGTTGATTCATGCAAATTCGATACACAGTTCTATGCTGAATTATTGTATTATTTTTATTATTTTTTTATTGTTGCATATCAAAATGTTTATAAAGAGGGGATAGCATATTCAAATTCATAATATTTATTGAAATGTTAAATAACTATATAAATTATTTGACTCACTTAATTCATAATTTGCTCTTGAAATTGACTCCACTGTAAATATATATTTTTTTTAAAAAAACTCCACTGTAAATATTATTAAATGATATTTATTGTATTAATAAGCAATAAAATATACTTTGGATGATTTTCATAAAAATATTTCAGTTTAATTGTTTTACTTTTTTATTAAAAATTTAATAGGTTTTAATATTTAAATTAAATATAATAATACTCGTATGATATCGAGATAGAAATATTTTCTTATGGCTAATAAATTTTAAGACGGTGCACTTTTATATTAAATTAAATTAAGTAGGTCATAATAAAAAATCAATGATTTAATATTTTTTATTAAACTGGTATAAACTTTCCGAAAACAAACAGACAAGCCAGTGAAGATATTTTAGATATAAAATTATTATAAGACAAAAAGACGGTGGAAAATTAATCAGATAAGAAAATCTGACCACGGAAAAAAACAAAACAAAGGATAAGAAAATCTGACACCTATCACAATAATCACTATCTCCACCGACAAAACGGCAATGATTAGGGGTGGTTCAGGAATCATCGGGTATAATTTTTGAATTATTAATTTTGATTTAATAAAATTATGAATTTTAATTAAATGGTTAGGGGATAATTTAAAAGATAATTTTTAAATTATCGATTTCAGTTTAAGTGTTGATTTAAAATTGATCGAAGGATTATTTAAAAAAAAATAATTTAAGATAGTTTGAAGGACGATTTAAAAGTGATTTAGAGATTATTTAAAGATAGTTTAGATAAAATAAAATTAAAGGAAAATTTTATTAATTCAAAATTTAAGTTATATTTATAAAAATATTTTAATTTTTTTTAAAAATCTTTCAATCAAAATAAAATAATAAAAAAAAAAGAAAATAATTTATCTTCAAAAAAAAATTAATAAATAAAGATTTAAACCTGATTAAAAAATTAGAGATGAAATTAATTTTTTTTAAAGAAATTAGCAAAAAGTATATGAATTTAATTTTGTTTAAATATCTATTTAGAATTTAAAGGAATAAAAGTTTCTAGTTCTATTACTTACCTTTTTTTAAGAAATTATATAATAATTAATAATTAAAAAGTATAAAAGAGAAAAAAAATTAAAATAGAGGGTATTAAAAATTTTATTGAGGATTTAAAATAATAACAAAATAATTGAAATAGTATTGAAAATTTCAGTAAGTATATAAAATAATAAAGTAAGAAAATTGAGAGAGTATTGGAAATTAAAATGAGTGTAAAAAATAATTATTTAAAAAATTTGAGAAAAATTGAAAAAATATTAAGAATTGAAGAAAATGCAGAGAATAATTGTGTAGAGAATTAATGATATATATAAATGAATTAAGAGTGAGGTAACATATTTATTGAATTTTTTTATATTTAAATCGCCGGTTTAATCCGGTTTAAAATCGTCGGTTTAATCCGGTTCGAAATTGTCGATTCACGGTTCTTAAAAAATATGAACCTAAACCAAACCATAGAAGGACGGTTTCGATCCGGTTAAAAGTCTTTTTCGATTTTGATCAGTTTTGATCCAGTTTTAACCAAACCGATTCTGATTTAAAATCAGACCGTGACCAACCATTAAAATCATTTATCAAAGTCACGGTTGTCCGAAAAATTAAATAATTTATTTTATAAAAATATATCTAAATTTCATTTTAATTAACTGTATGAAAATTAAATAAATTGATTAAAATGAAAATTAAATTTAAAATATAATTATCAAAAATATAATATTTTAATCTTTTTTCAAAGATAAACATTTTAGAAATGATAAAAAAAAAATTAAAACTTTAAATGATTTATATATGATTATATATTGTTAAACAGAACTTTCTGTGTAATTTTTTCTTAAGAACATGTTAAAAGAATTTTTATAATTATTTATCTTTTAAAATATTACTATATATAAAATATTTTTTAATAAAATTATAAACTATAATATAAAAATTATTTAAGAATTTAGTTAAATATATTATATATTATTAATAACTATTTATTATTTTATATTTAAATAGTTATAAAAATAATTAATATTTTATAAAATAAATAATTATTTTAATATAAAATTTAGATTTAAAAATTAATTTAGTAATAAAACAAACTTTCGTTAATATAAAATTATATTTTTTTTCTTTTTGTATGCCACGTCTAAATTTGTTAATATTTGAAGATTAGAAATAGGAAATTATTTTTAAAATTTTACTTATAAAAGTGAATTTTAAATTAAGCATTTTATAACATGATGTTATAATCTTTTAATTTAAATGTTAACAAATTTAAATTTTTTTAAAAAATAAAAGATAGAGCTTTTATTAAATGAAAATAGAATATAAATCTACAATATAAAATTTCATACTACTATAATTTTATATAAAAAAAATTAAAATAAATTATTAATAAACAGAATATTTGATTCAATCATTTAACAAGAAGTAAACTCTATTTAATGGTAATCTATTAAATTTTCGTGAAAGAAGAAATAATAAATTTTCATAAAAGACAAAGCAAAACTTAGATATATCAAAGGAATAAAATAAAAATAAATGCAAATTTATTTTAAAAAATAGAGATATACAAGTTATTGAATATATATATATATATATATATATATATATATATATATATATATATATATATATATATATATATAATTGAACTTTGAATAAATTTTTTAGTAAATCACATGTATAAAATTTCTCCATTCATAAAAATTAAAATTAAATATTTGACTTTATTTAAAAAATATTAAATTTTTAATCACTCATACAACCCTGTTGGTTGAACTTTACTAGATTTTTGTTTTTGCATATCAAAATGTTTATGAAAAGTGGATAGCATATTTAAATTCATCATATTTATTGAGAAATTAATAATCGTGTAAATTATTTAACTTATGATTTTTTTAGATTGACTTGACTGTAAATATAATTAACTAAAATTTATTAATGAATACAATATAATATGATTGGGATGATTTTTCTACAAATATTTCGGTTTGATTCTTTTATTTTTCTAATTTATTTTTATTAAAAAAATTATGTATAAAGATATTTTAGATATAAAATTATTTTTATATCTTTACTTATAAAACTTATATTTTAATAAAATACCTCTTTTTTTATTTTTTTTTTAAATTGAACCATTATTATATATATATGTCCTAACTTTTATTTTTCTAACAACATATATTCTAACTTAGTTATAATAATTAGCCACATTTTTATCTTCTTTATCTTACAAAAGGTAATGAGTTGGGTTATATGTGGAAGAGAAATGGGCTTATAAAATGCTTTGGCCCACAATATTTGGCATTAAATCAATACTCATTCATATGAAGTATTCATATTCTCAAACTTCTAAATCACTAATCTCAAATACCCATATAACAATTCTGATAACTCTAAACATACCGAGTATATTTATAAAATTATTAAAAAAATTATTATTATTATCTTAAAAATATTAAAAAAATAATATCTATAGACATTTTATTATATCTGTTTACTGAAATTGTAAATTTAGTTTATAATTAAATTTACTTTAATCTTAATTGATGAAATTCATAATATTTTTAATTTATTTTTTAATAATTTTTTAGCATGATAATTTTATAGGTTGTATGCACGCTAAAATGTAATCTCAAATCACTGTTTAGCAAAACATTAATTTCAACGCTTTTTTTTTGTCTTTTTCTCCTAAAAATTTTATTTTTTAAAATTATTTTTTTAATATGAATCATCACAATATAATTTGAGATATTAAGTCATGATTAGTGATATCTTAGCTCTTTTTTAATTTTAAAATCGGCAATATTTCATTTTTTTTATTTTTTTTATTAAATTTATTTATCCTTTTGTACAAAAATGTCAATCCATTCATCAATTAATCCGATTTAAAAGATTAGATTTATTAATTAATAAGTGATATATTAACTTTTTTTTAATGAATAAAAAAGTATATACACTTTTGTCTGTAATTCAAACTTGAAATAAATTAATTTTAAAATTGATATTATTTCATCATTTATTTCTTTTAATTTTTTTAAATTATTTTTCATTTTTGTTCAAAAATTAACTCACCCATCAGCTAATCCAAATCTAGAGATTAACCAATAAGTGGTGTCTTAATTTTTTGTCCTTTTAGTCTTTTTTTTTATTATTCTTCTTAAAATTATTTAGTTTAACAATAACAGCAACTCCGTTTTTATAAGTTTTTTTTTTTTTTTTCTCTCTCAATCCTCTGGCGCAAAGACTTTTTTCTTTGCTTGTTAACTTTTTTTACAATTTTTTTAAAAATTGAATTCTATAATAATAAACAACTTTTCCAAACTTATTTTTTAACGTATTTAATATATTTTTTTAAAAAATAATTTTTTAATCTCTTAAACTCAATGATAAACAGTACTTAATATACAATAGTAATTAATTTTTTTTTTAAATATATGTTACACTAATATTGGATGACTCACAAGTACCTTCCCATATTTTACTTGCATCAACTTTGTTAAGTAAAGCAATTTGTTGTTGCCGATCTTTGAAGCATACAACTCCCTGAGTTTGTTCTGCAACGTAAACATGAGTCTCGTTGTAATTGTAGTTGTACACATTACATTCAACAAAATATTGATGAAACTACACATTTGCTCATGTTCAAATTCTCATTCTTTGTCTATATTAACTTTGGGTTTAATTATACTAAATGCTAGTAAGTGCAATTTGGTTGCAAACAATATCTCTTCCATCCTGTTTCTTCATGTGTAATAATTTGTGCTTTTAAATTAATCATCTTGATGTCTTTATCTCCACTTTTGTATTGCTTCGAGCAAGAATCAGTTGCTCAAATATCAATTATTAAAAATCGAATTTTGATATCACTTTTTAAATTGGTATTTTAATATAACTTATTTAAAAAATTTTATTGTTTAAATAAAAAAAATTAAATATTATAATAATAATTAATAAAATAGCATAAAAAAATTAACGTGGTTCACTTTTAATTTTGAGTTATATCTTATAGGTCAAATTCTAAATAAATAATAGATAAAAGAATTTTTTTTTTCTTTTATAAATAAAATCTATTAAAAAATAGTGACACTTTATATATAATATATATATATTTTTTCCTTTCAAATTTCGGCTACACGTGAGGGCGCCCACATCATTTGACTGTCAAGTTACGCAATTTACATTAGCTAACTTAATTCATGGATTTGATATTTCAACTCCATCATGCAAACAAGTTGAGTTGGATGAGGGATTTGGGGTGACCGACCACACGAACTTGAAGTCATTTTCAATGTAAGAACTTCCTCTTCATCTGGACAAATAAATTGTCTTGAGATATGGCAAATCTAATTTTTCAGTTCTCTTATTACACTTGTCTTATTCCTGCGCTTCTCGCCAAAGTTTTGTATATTATAAATTGAAAATTTATTTGATTTATTTTTTTATATATTCTTACTTATAAATTAAAATTAAAATATACAATACAAAATATTCTTGAAAAGAATGAAATGTAACACACATATATATAATGATTATTGTAATAAATATATATTTTTATTTTTCATATAATTTTGTTAGCATAATTACAGCAATTAGTATGATTATAGAAGATTTGTGTAGCATAATTACAGTAATTAGCATGATTATAAGAGATTTTCAAATTTCATCACTCTGTCAATACTGACTCTCTTTTTTTCACTGACTCCTCCAAAGAGCTGTTTCCAAGTCCTGATCCAAGTGATTGTGATGTGCTCAATATTAGCCCAACTATACCTGCCCCTGTTGAATCTGCACCAGTTGTTGATCCAGTACCTGCGCCTGCATCTCCTCCTAGCACTACTCTTCGTTGTTCTATCCGTGTAAGAGAAACTCCTCATTATCTTTCTGATTTTCACTGTTACTCTACTATTGCAACCCTTCATGAGCCTCGTTCTTATCGTGAGGCAAGTACTGACCCTTTTTGGCAGCAAGCTATGACTGACGAACTTCAAGCTTTTAAGAAAACTCATACTTGGGATTTAGTTGGTCTTCCACTAAACAAGACCCCTATTGGTTGCAAATGGATTTACAAAATCAAGACCTGTTCTGATGGAACTATTGAATGCTATAAAGCTCGCTTAGTAGCCAAAGGGTACACTCAAGAGTATGGTATTGACTATGAAGGAACTTTTGCTCCAGTGGCCTGATTAACATCTATTCGCAGTCTCTTAGCTATTGCTGCAGTTCGTAAATAGAAACTTTTCCAGATGGATGTCAAAAATACTTTTCTTTATGGTGATTTAACAGAAGAGGTTTATATGCATCCTCATCCTGGTTATCATTCTCCTCATAAGGTTTGCAAACTTTGGCGAGCCTTATATGGATTAAAACAAGCTCCCAGAGCCTGGTTTACCAAATTTAGTTCCACTCTTGCTCAACTTGGTTTTCTCTCTAGTCCACATGATTCTGCATTATTCACTCGCCGAACTGACAGTGTTATTGTTCTTCTTATACTTTATGTTGATGATATGATAATAACAGGAGATGATTCATCTAGTATTTCAGAGTTACAACATTATCTCAATCAGCATTTTGAAATAAAAGACCTGGGTTCTCTCAGCTATTTTTTGGGTCTCGAAGTTTCTTAAAATTCTGATGGCTATTATCTATTTCAAGCCAAGTATGTATCCGACTTACTTTCTTAAGCAGGCATCACTGATAGCAAAACAGTATCAACCCCATTGGAGCTCAATTGCAAACTTATACCTCTTAATGGCACTCCTCTTGATGATCCTACTTTATATCGACAGCTTATCGGGAGTCTTATTTATCTCACAGTTACTCGACCTGATATTTCATATGCTGTTCATCTGGTCAGCCAGTTTATGTCTGCCCCTCGCTCAACTCATTTCTTTGCGGTACTTCGAATCCTTCATTATATTAAAGGCACTCTTTTTCATGGTTTGCACTTTTTCGCTACCTCCTTCTTAGTATTATTTGGCTACTCTAATGCTGATTGGGCTGGTGATCTGACAGATCGTCGTTCTACAACTGGTTATTGTTTATTCTTGGATAATTCTCTTATCTCTTGGCGTCGCAAAAAGCAAACTGTTGTTGCACGTTCTAGCACAAAATCTGAATATCGTGCTCTTGCTGATTCTATATCTGAATTACTTTGGTTATGGTGGTTATTAACTGATTTGGGTGTCACTCATTCTTCTGCCACAATGCTTCATTGCGATAATAGAAGTGCCATACAGATTTCTCATAATGATGTATTTCATGAGCGTACCAAACACATTGAAATTGATTATCATTTTGCACATCATCATGTTGCTCATGGCACCATATGTTTGATTCCTGTCTCCTCTGTCAGCCAAACCGCTGATATATTCACCAAAACACATCATCCCGCTCGCTTTCAGGATCTCTTAAGCAAACTCAAGTTGGCACCTGTGCTACCACCTTGAGTTTGAGGGAGGGTGTTAGCATAATTACAGTAATTAGCATGATTATAGGAGATTTGTGTAATATAATTATAGCAATTAGCATGATTATAGGAGATTTGTGTAGCATAATTACAGCAATTATTATTCTTGTCTAAATTAGCTCATATTCTCATGTATAAATAGATGTAATATCTTTATAAATAAGACACAGACAAATACACAATCCTTTCCTTCATTACTTGTATTCTTTCTTCTAACAAATTTAAATTTTAATATATGGTAACAAAATAAATAATTGGCGGTATAATCATAAATAAATAAAAAAATAAAAATTTTACATTGTTTATTAGATATAAATAAAAGGAAAAATTACTATTTAATTTACAATTTAATAAAATTAATTATTTAATTTTTATACTTTAAAAAATATATTATTTAGTTTTTATATTTTATTTTCATTAACTGTTTAATTCTTTTGTTAATTTGTTTTAGTAATACCGATCCAACTATTATTTAGTCTCTTTATTTTAATAAATATTTAAAAAAATGTTAATTAGTTCATATAATTTAGTTTTATTAACTTTTTATTCTGATAATTATTTTTTATACCTAAATTACTCTATTTTTATCTCCCTTATTTATGCCTTGCTCTGTTATTTCTTTCTCCTCATATTTTTTCTCATTTGCTTGCATCCTTTTCTCCCGCATTATTTTCTTATTTTTCATATTTTGATAAAAAATAATACAAATTATTTGCACAAAAAGATTAATCAGTTCCTTAAATCTTTAAGTAATTAAGAAAAATTATTTTTCAGTACAAAATGTAAAAGATGTCTAAGAAATTGAATAAAAATACTTAAACAATTTTAAGAAAATGCAAATTTGAATTTGTCTACACATAATAAAAATTTTATTTTTATATAAAAATAGTAATATTTTTTAAAATATAAAAATTAATTAAATAATTTTTTTAAAGTAGTGTATTTAAATAGTCGTTTGATCAGTTAAACTAACAGAAAATTTAACGTATGCATTATAAAGTTTAACATAAATATGGACTAAATAATAATTTTTCCTAAAGAAAAAATTGTTTACTTCTCACCAATTAATGAATGGGCATCATGCATTGAATAAAAATCTTGTTGGATGTTGGCATGGCAGAAACTTTCCTTTATTTGATCCCTATTGTCAATAGAAAAGGCAAATTCAGTTTGCACTTCTCTTTTCGTGCTCTCTATTTCATTTTGTTGTTTCAGAATATTCAAATGTAGTTTATGGGTCAAGTGATATTATGGGTCAATTAAATTTTCCGTTGAATATATATATATATATATATATATATATATATATATATATATATATATATATATATATATATATATATATATATATATATATATATATATATATTAGGTCCCCATATCCATAATTTTTTATTTATAAAATAGAAATATATATTAAAAGAGAGTAATTAACCTGTGTAATTATGAAGAGTTATATCTATATATAAAAATATGTCCATATAAAGAGTTATATCTATTGGTCAAAGGTGATCATATTAAATATATAAATAATCAATCTTTATAAGAAAAAAGTTGTTAGTTAGAATAGAAACAAAAGTGTTAGTATTTGACTTTGATTCTTAAATTTTTTTTAAAGATATTCTCAATCTCAATGATTTAGCTCATTTGATCTTTTTTGTAATAATATTGTATACACTTAAATTATGAATTAATCTATATAGTTGATATTATTCATATAATTATATTATAGACTAGTAAAACAAATGTGATAAAAATCTTAGAGTTGTATAAGATAACAAAGTGAAGAAGATGTAATTTTATTAATGTGAAACCTCAAGAATCCAATTGACAGTATACATTCAGCTTAAATAAAAAGAATAATAACAAAGGTTGCTGAAAAGGAGGAGAAAAATAATGAAGACTATCACTTGGAAGGGAACGAATTACCCAAAGAATCTCAACCACAAAGACTCATTCAAATATACAATATTTACAGAATTCACCTTATCACTCCTTTACTCAAGCCTAAACACGGCATCCTTATTTCTCCTGAGAGGCGGACTCGTCCTTGTTACTCCTTGAGCTAATATCCCCCCTCAAACTATGTCCAGGGTGGAGACATAGTTTGCGTCGAAATTGTGCTAGGCGAGCCTTTGTCATGGACTTCGTAAATATATCGATTTGATATCTTTGAGGAATGTATCTTGTGATCAAAACCCCTTGAGCAACACGCTCTCTAACATAGTGATAGTCAAGAGCAACATGCTTACTGCGTGAATGTAATACTGGATTGACTGTTAAATGTAGTGCACTAAGATTATCACCATATAAAATAGGCGGCTTTTTGGGATAGATTTGCAAGTCCTGTAAGAGATATCCAAGCCAAGTAAGCTCGGCTGCAGTGTGAGCCATGGAACGATACTCGGCCTCAGTGCTAGAACGCGCAACAGTGTGTTGTTTCTTGGCACACCAGGAAATGATATTGCAACCAAGAAAAGTCTGATGCTTTGTAGTAGACCGTCGTGTGGTTGGACATCCCGATCTGCATCGAGAAAATAAATGCACTAAGAACAAGTGAGGTATCTTTTTTAAAAAATAAGCCAAAATGTATTGTTCCTTTGAGATATCGTAATATACGACGAACATATTTTAAGTGAGACAAAGTTGGACTGTGCATGAATTGAGAAATATAGTTGACACTATAGGACAAATCCGATCGGGTTAGTGTCAACATCAGAACGAACCCACAAGCCCTCGAAAGAAGGTGGGATCACCATCGTGTTGGAGTGCATAAAGACATCGTGTCATTGAACAAGTGGAGTGGGCATCGGTTGACAATCCACCATCCGAGCTCTTTCCAAAATTGAATAGGCATAACGGGTTTGATTCAATTGTAACCCAGTCGATCGATTGAATTTGAATGCCTAGAAAATGATGCAATGGCCCAAGGTCTTTCATGGAAAACTCCTTGCTTAAGACACGCAAAAATTCTGAACTAGAGCCATAGGCGATCACGTTAACAACATATCATCCACGTAAATTAATAAAACCAATACACACATCGATGTATGCATGACAAACAAGGATGGATCAGCTAAACCGCAAAAAAACCATAATCAATTAAAAACATACTCAACCTATTAAACCGGGCTCTCTGAGCTGTTTTAAACTCATACAATGCTCATTTGTAATTTGCAAACATGATTAGGATAATTAGGATCTTTCATTCCGGTGGCTGATCCATATATAAATCTTCATTATAAATCCATGCAAAAATGCATTTTTCACGTCTAATTGGCGAATTGGCCAATTTTTCACTAAAGCCACGTAAAGAACTAAGCGTATGGTTCTGGTTTAATAACGAGGAGTAGGTTTCGGTGTAATCAACACCATCTAGTTGATGAAACCCCTTGGCAACTAGTCTAGCTTTCAATCTATCCAAATGCCCATCAGAATTTATTTTAGCTTTAAAAACCCACATACCCCCTATTATATTTACATGCTGGTCTAGGAACAAGTTCCCAAGTGTGGTTTATTTGTAAAGCTTGATACTCCTCTATCATAGCCTGTTTCCAACCTGGATGTGCAAGAGCACTCTTAACAGTTTTAGGCTCAGGAGGTATATCAGGAGATATAGACACATGTAAGGCATACTTTGGGTTTGGCTTAACTATTCCGGACTGTGACCTGGTGATCATCGAATGTCGAGGCTGCAATGCTTCGTCCTGAACTTGTTCAGCTGATATTTCAGCCAAAGATGATGAACAGACTTCAGGAAGCAACTCTTCTTGATCCGTATGAACTGTTGGTAGGTGATTCTGATACCATCAATCATAGAAGTACCAGGTACATGAGTATTAGTTGGAGATGACAAAAACACCGAGTTTGATTCAATTGCAGCAACTTGTTTACCAACAACATCCTCTGCTGCTAAGGAATTTTGAACTGTGTCTTCAACTCTATTTGACAAAAACAATGGAGGTGGAGACAGCTGCTCCTGTTCAGCCTGTTCTAGATGCATCCCGTCATCTTGAACAGCATCAGAGTGTGAATGATGAGCTGCTAGTGGAGACTCACTTGTAGGATCAGTTACATTTCATGATCTCCTATAGTCCGATTGTCATGTGTTGCTGGTATAGGAACTGGTAATACATCTGGACCTGCACTTTCTTCAGAACTTAGTGGAAAATCAGTAATCTCAGCAGATGGTAACCAAGAATCCATAAGCTTGTCAACAAACATTTTATTAGGAGATGCAGATTTATACGGAAAAACATTTTCATCAAAGCTCACATGTCGAGATATTATTATTTTCTTAGTTTTGGGATTGAAACATTTGTAACCTTTGTGTTTTTCACTATACCCTATAAAAACACATAAACAAGACTTAGGATCAAACTTATGACCTCTTGTGTCCCATATATATGGAAAACACTTAGAACCAAAGACACGTAGGGAGCTATAATCAAAATGAGTTCCATGCAATTTAAAATATGGTGTTTCATTCCCTAGCACAGAAGTAGGCAACCTATTTATTAAAAAAACAGCAGTTTGAAAAGCATCGACCCACATAGACAATGGCACATGACTATGATACATCATCGTCAATCCTAATTCACGAATAAAACGGTGTCGTCGTTCGACAGCACCTGTTTGCTCGGGTGTATGAGGACACGACACTTGATGTTTAATACCTTGTGAAAGAAAATGTGAAGATAAAGCATTATTCAAAAACTCACCTCCTCCATCGGAATGGAAAACCTTGATGGTCTTCCCAAATTGTCTTAGCACAAACTGTTCAAAAGCTTTATAAGCAACAAAGAAATCCGATTTTTTCTTTAGTGGTATAAGCCAAGAGTATTTAGAATAGTCATCTACCAAGCAAGCATAATATTTAAATTTGGCAAAAGATAAAACAGGGGCTGGTCCCCATAAATCACAATGAACTTTTTCAAATACAGTGGTACTTTTATTGGAAGACAAACTAAATGGAAATTTGCTCAATTTGCCTAATTGGCAGCTATCACATAAAAATTTAGAATGCAAGGAACCTTTAACATCAATAAGGTTCTTATTAAACAAAATAGAAATCGCAGAAGGTTGAGGGTGTCCTAATCGTTGATGCCATATGTCCATTCGGACCTAAATCGATTGGAAAAATATGCTTTGGATTCACGACAAGATATAAAGGTTATTTTTCCGTGGCCCTTGTAGCGATGCACATCACATCGATCCTTAACAGAAATAGAAACATTAGAAAATTCACAATTCACAGGATAATCATCTGTTAATTGGCCTACAGAAAGTAAATTCTTTTTTAGAGCAGGAACAGAAAAGACATTTGAAAGTGATAATTTTTGCTTCTGTTCTATAGACGTCATTCCAACACCATCGATGGATAGAAACGTTCCATCGCCGATGGTTATGGAATCAGGTCCATAATAGTCAGTAAGTTTATGGAATAGATTTTTGTTACCTGTCATATGATTCGATGCACCAGAGTCTGCAACCCAGTCAGTATCTACAACATCAGTATCCAATGTGAGTGCCGAAAGAGCTTGAGCAGGTCGCTTTGTTTTCTTGTGGAATCCACGGCAAATCTTCACGATGTGACCATTTACATTGCGGTATTGACACGCCGTTCTTATACTGACTCTCGTTCGGTGGTGTCATTCTTTACGACCCGGTAGGAGGTCGCCGTTGGGAAGAATACGACTCTTTGTTTGGAAAAAGGGTTTTGCGTTTGCTGGGCTTGAAAACCACGCCCTTGGGAATTAAATCTAGGACGCCGATTCGAGGAATTACTGGATGAATTCTGTTGATTTCCATAAAAAGCCACATGCGAAATTTGATCAAGACCAGATTCGTTCTGTGTGGAAAACCACACTCGTCGCTGGTCTAAATTCTTAAGTTGAGAGACCAGTTCATTAAAATTGGGTCGCGGTGGTTTAAGCATCGTCGTAGTAAATGTTTCGTACTGGGGTCCCAGACTGGTAAGGAGACAAAAGACTTTTTCTTCATCGGGAACTGTATTAACGATAGCGGCTAAACTTTCGCATAGTTCTTTAAACAAACGCAGATGTTCATTTATGGACCGATTTTCTTCTTTTCGAAAATAGGTCAATTCTGTCACGAGGGTAAATTCCCTCTCTTGAGAATCTTGTGCATATGCATCTTTTAATGCACTCCAAACAGTATGAACTGTTTCTAGTCCGATGACAAGTCCGAGTGATTCCTCACTAAGGGTGCCATAGATCCACCCACGAAGTAATCTATCAGACTTTTGCCACGCCTTGAAGATATCTGATTGCTGTGGTTGATAGTTTTCTGGAATTGGATTGGGAGGGGTAACGAATTTCTGATCTTCAGGAAAGCCATTAACCAAATGATCCGACAATTCCTGACTTTCAGCTAAACTCAAAAGTTGTTCTCTCCACAGAGGATAGTTTGATTGTTTGAGCTTTAAGGTAACAAAATTGGCTACATTCAGAGAAGAAGCCATGGTGAGCAGATCGTTGAGGCTCTGATACCAAGATAACAAAGTGAAGAAGATGTAATTTTATTAATGTGAAACCTCAATAATCCAATTGACAGTATACATTCAGCTTAAATAAAAAGAATAATAACAGAGGTTGCTGAAAAGGAGGAGAAAAATAATGAAGACTATCACTTGGAAGGGAACGAATTACCCAAAGAATCTCAACCACAAAGACTCATTCAAATATACAATATTTACAGAATTCACCTTATCACTCCTTTACTCAAGCCTAAACACGGCATCCTTATTTCTCCTGAGAGGCGGACTCGTCCTTATTACTCCTTGAGCTAATAGTATAAACATTGATTAAAATCTATGTATTTGAACCCATGTATTAGGTCTTTATAATTTTCATCAATATATATATATATATATATACATATATATATATATATATGGCAATTCAGCGGAAATTAAAAAATTTATAAAAAAAGACAATTTTTTTATCTCGCTTTAAAATTTAAACTCTAATCAATAAGATAAAAAAATTAATTTAATTAATAATGATCTAATTCTTAAGGTTAATAAATTCACTTTTAATTTCTTTATTAAAGAATGGTCTTTTTTTTGTTTTATAATATTTGAAGAATTTAAAAAAATTAAATATATTAATGAGTTTTCATATAACATTTTAAAATGTTTACCTTAGTTTCCTCTAGTTTAGTGTTAAAAATATGTCACTCACTTAATAAATAACCGTAGACTCAAGTCTTTTTTTTTTTTAATTTTTTTATAAAAAATATATAATATTTTAAAATTAAAAAATTTTAAATCTAAATTTAATAAAAATTAAAGAAATAAAATTGCATGATTTCGTGTGTACGGCAATAAATGCAAATCACAAGATAGCAAAAAATCTTGACCCAACTACGTTGACATCCACCATTATGCATGATACCATATTGTCCCTATCTGCAATTAAAAAAAATATTATTTAATTTATATATTTTAATAAAATTAATTATTTAATTTTTATATTTTAAAAATTATATTATTTGATATTTATATTTTGATTATGTTAAATAATTTAGTTTCTCCATTAATTTTTTCTTTATTTATATTATTTAAATTATTATTTAATCTATTTATTTTAAAAAAATTAATTACTTGATTCATGTATTTTGAAAAATATTACTATTTAACTATTTTATTTTAATGAAACTAATTAATTTGTTCATATAATTTAAAAAATATATTATTAGAGAAAAATATAAATTTTGCTATGTGAAAACTTAATCTGAATTTATATTTTTTTTAATTTCTAATTTATTAAATATCAATTTTATGTTTTCTTTACTGTGAAATAATTTTTCTTGATTATTTAAAAATTCAAGGAAACTGATTAATTATTTTGTATAGAAAGCTTGTACTATTTATATCAGCAAATGAAAACAAAGAGAGAAAGCGAAAGAGAAGAGTGTGGGTATAGAAAAGAAGAAATATGGAGAGAGAGAGAGAAATAAAAGAAGATAAGAGAAAAATGAGAAGAAGAGGATTAGGGTAATTTAAGTATAAAAATTAATTACGATACTAAATAATTAACATATTCAAATTACAGGTACTATATAATATATTTTTTTAAAATATAGGGACTATTAATTAATTTTACTAGAATAAAAAAATTAAAAAATAGTTTGATCAATATTGACTGATAGAAAAATTGACTGATAGATTAATCTAATAGTATATTTTTTAAAATATAATAAATAAATAATTAATTTTATTAAAATATAGATATTAAATAATAATTTATACATTCAAAAATATCTATATACTGTACATAATGGAGGGCAAGTCTTGCTGCAACAGTATGAGAATAATGGGTGCAAATGTATAAATTAACAGAGATTGTGAAATAAAAAAGAATTAAAAAAAATACATATATACTGCTATCATGGTTGTTAGAAAGAGGTTTGATCATTCAGCTGATTGACATCCGTAGCCTTTTATTATTAAGACTTCATTGATATGGAATTAAAAGCTACATGAATATTAATTAAAAAATTATTATATAGTATATTGCTAGCAAAAAAGTGTTAATAAATAACAAATAGATTATATCAAATAATATTATATTTGAAATAAATTTAATTATAAAATATAAAAATTATAGTGTGATATATATATATATATATATATATATATATATATATATATATATAATGTATGAAAAATAAATTGAATTTAATTGAATTTATTCTGATGATGTGTCCACGTTGTCACTATTGGTCAGAAACTTGTTACGTTACATCCCTTATTATTATTATTTATTGAATTGTCAGTTCATTCATGAAGAAACGTGTCTTGCGACTGCAAAGGCCATGTGCTTTCCAGATTCACGCACTGACATGTGCGTACTAAAGTTTTATATTTAATATTAAATAGTACGAAAAATTATTAGGTGATGATTGAAATTTATTTTTTATATTATAAAAAATATTTATTTTTTTTAAATATTAATTTTTAAAATTTTAGATGTATCTAATAATTAGGCAAATAATGTTATCGTTATATATAATTATATTATAGCAAACCAGACAACACATAAGGTTCTTATGCCCTCTGCCTGGGCAAGGCGTCCGAAAATGGATTATTTTCTGTCGTTACCTACTGCAGAGGAAAAGTTTCTTTTCTTCCCCACAAATGCTAGCGCCACCGTGACCTTCCTCATCTTAATTTGCTCCTTGATCTTTTGGATGTTAAGAAGAATCTCAAGGACTGCAGGTAAGAAAAAAGCAGCTCCAGAAGCTGGAGGAGCATGGCCCCTAATTGGCCACCTTCACCTCCTAGGAGGGCCGCAACCCCCCCACATAGTATTGGGCAACATGGCTGACAAATACGGTCCTGTCTTCACTATCAAGATGGGCGTGTATCGAGCTTTGGTAGTGAGCAACTGGGAGATTGCCAAGGAATGTCTAACCATCAACGATCAAGCTTTCGCTAATCGTCCAAAAATTCTAGCCATGGACCTTTTGGCCTATGATCGTGCCATGTTTGGGTTTAGCCAATACGGCACCTACTGGCGTCAATCGCGCAAGATAGCCACACATGAACTTCTCTCTAACACCGACTGGAGAAGCTGAGACATGTACGAGAATCGGAGGTGGGAACAGCTTTAAAAGAGTTGTTTAAATTATGGGAAAAGAAGAAAAATAATTCAAATACGGTGTTGGTGGAGATGAAGAGATGGTTAGCAGACATATCCTTAAACGTGATCTTGAGGATAATTTTTGGGCAATCTGTGGGATATATGACTGCAAATGAAGGCGAAGAGAATAAAAGATTGAGGGAAGCGTTGAGGGATTTCTTTGATTTATCAGGGAGGTTTGTGGCGGCTGATGCGATACCCTTTTTGAGGTGGCTGGATATTGGGGGATACGAAAGAGCCATGAAGAAGACTGCAAAAGATTTGGACCTTGTTGTTGAAGGGTGGCTAAAGGAGCATAAGGAGAAGAAAGCTTCTGGTGTTAAGAATGGAGAAGAAGACTTCATGGATCTGATGCTGGACATTCTTGATGATGATGCTGAATGGGTTCTAGATCGAGATTCCGATACCGTCAACAAAGCCATGTGCCTGGTAATTAATTTCAATAATGAGTATTATCATTTAAATCCTTAAAAAGGATTTCGCATGCTCAACTGATCAAAGTTGAGACCTTCGAATCAATAGATTTTAGATTTAAATTTTATCAATATTTAATTGATTACATTTACGTAGTATTTAATTGTGTGTTTATTTATTTATGGATACATTTTAATTTTAATTTATGTTTAAACTTAAAAAAAAAAAATACTTGAGATTTTCTATAAATAAATTATAAATTAGTATCTTAACTTAGGAATGTGTTTCAGTAAAATATCTTATGCATTTGATTGATTTCTAAATTATTTATATTAATAAAATATTTATTAAATTAAAAAATTATATTTTCATAAATCCATGAATTACTAAATTATTGATTTATGTAATTTATTTTTTTCTTAAATTATTGATTTATGTAATTTATTTTTTTCTTAATAAACATTAAAATATAAAAAGAATATAATTTTTAATTTAATAAATATAATATGCATAAAAATAATTTAAAAATTAATGATTAAAATTTATATTATTTAAATTAAAAATTAATTTTTTTTATTTTAAATTAAAATTTCAATGCTTTATTTTACACACCCATGATTTAACCTTTTTCTATGTTCTCCAAATTGCTGTGAATTTGGATGTTTGTAGGGTTTGACACTGACAGCCTCAGACACCACAGCAGTAACTTTGACATGGGCTCTCTCTTTATTAATCAACCACCCAGATGTCCTGAAAAAGGCCCAGCACGAGTTAGACATCAATGTTGGTAAGGAAAGACCAGTACATGAATATGATATGAATAACTTGGTTTACCTTAAAGCCATCATCAAGGAAACGCTGCGATTATACCCTGCCGGACCACTTTCTGTGCCGCATGAGTCCATGGAGGACTGCACTGTAGCTGGCTACCATATTCCAGCAGGCACAAGACTCCTCGTTAATCTTACCAAGATTCATCGTGATCCTAGGGTGTGGTCTAACCCTTCTGAGTTCCAACCAGAACGATTTCTTACAATTCACAAAGATTATGATGTTAGGGGCCAAAACTTTGAGTTTATACCATTTAGCAATGGAAGAAGGATGTGCCCTGGTGTCTCTTTTGCTCTTCAGGTTTTGCAATTAACTCTTGCTACATTGCTACAGGGGTTTGATATTGAAAACCCAACTAGCGAGCCGCTTGATATGAGTGAGAGCATTGGATTAACCAACCTAAGAGCAACCCCACTTGAATGCTTTCTCAATCCTCGCCTTCAATCTCATCTCTATCAATAAATTGGCCAATTCGTGCATGAATAATGCATGCTGTGCGAACGAGACCGTTATTATTTGAATCTATATGAGTTGTTATGCTTTGTGGCTATTAATTATTTAAATTTTTTTTATTTAGACTTAATTTATTATAAATATAGAATAATTAGTGTATAATGAGAATCACTTATTAAATACATGAAAGTCTTGAGTCTTATTAAATTGAATTTACAAATAAAATTTTCAAACACCAAAATGTATAAATACCTAATCAATAAAAAATCATCTATCTATATTTTTAACATGATTTTAATTAAAATAATAATTATTAATAGATTAAAAATATAGATAACAATTACTTGCAAGTGTACCTATTAGCGTTTGGCGCTAACACCCAAATTCAGTGGCTACACCAAACCATATGATCAGGGGACCAAGCAACTTTATTGCATTTTTTGTCTCCCACAAATAGTGAGTTTTAACCCTTTAAATATTTAATGGCAATTATGAATATAATTAATAAGTGCAAATCATAAGAAAATATTTTATTATTATTATTTTATATTAATTTAATTTCTAAATATTTTTTTATTTATCAATATTCTATATTTAAAATAAAAATGTCTAACTTTATTTTAAAATATGTAAAATTATTATTTTTTTAAATTAGTAAATAAAATAAATTGAATTAATAATTTAGTAATTTTATTATGATTTTTTTAATATAATAATTTAAAATGAAAATGATTTATATAATATATTTTAATTATATAAATATAAAATATTTTTAATTATAAATAATTAATAAATTATTTTATAAATTTATTCAACTCCTCCAAAAATTGCCGGCAAGATCTGTCACTTTATATGATGAAAGTGACCATATAATGGTTTTTTTTTTTATAAGTAAATTTTATTAATAAATCAGCAAAAACTTAATATATATCCATCAAATTAAATTAAGTTAAAAGGCTTTCCTCAATACACTCAACCTAGGCTAACATATGCTAAGGGCTTGTTGGCAATATTAGCTGTTTTAATGGTTATTAGTAATTTTAGTAGCTATCAGTTATTTTACTAGCTGTTAATTGTTAAATATTAGTTATTTATATAACTATTAAAGTAAAAGTGTTCGGTAAAAATAGTTGTTAGATTAGCTGCTAAATATAAAAATAGTGATAAAATCTTATTGACCTTAGTCAAAACCCTCATTTAACCTCTAAAAGTTAAGAGGGATAACTTTTCATGAACCATTCTCTCAACCTCTAAAAGTTAGTATAAATATTATGTCACCGAACAGTATAAATAAGAGAAGTAATATTTTGATTCTGGTCAAAACACTAAATATTATTTTAAAAGCTATTGCCAAACAGGATCAAAGTGGAAAAAACTTAGAGTCAAAATGGAATACAGTGAATAGTCTAAAATAAAGGAACATGAACAAAGCAATGACAAAATATAAAATAATAATAATAATAATAATAATAAACAAACAACAAGTGCCTTGTGCCCAACAATCACAAGGATAACACACATTAACAAAATCTCACGACAAAATGCAGCAGAAGATTAGCACAGAATAGGCTACAAAATACCACAAACCAATGACCAAGCACCAGTAGACCCACCGCTATCAGCAACAACGATACTCAAGCCCCAGTCTTTATCTCAAACAACAATGAAGATGCCACAGGCTAAAGAAAAGCCACATAATTTAAAGACTAATCCACACCTTGCCTTGCAAGGGCATCTACAATGGAGTTTACCTCCCTAAGTGTATGAACAAAAATCACCTGCTGAAGCTACTATAAACTAACCAGAACTAAATTAATTGTCAAAGATAACTTCCAAGGAGCATCTTCCGGCTTTGAAACCCACGAATAGCAAACTTAGAATCAGATTCAATAACAATTTCACTAACATTCACCCTTTTATCTTTCAGTTTAAGAGACAACTTAAGAATTTTAGCGATAGCTAATAGTTCGATAGCGTTAGAATCAACTATACCCACTGAACATTAGAAAAACACACAAAATAACTTAGGAATGTGTAACAGTAAAATATCTTATCCATTTGATCGATTTCTAAATTATTTGTACTGATATAATATTTATCAAATTAAAAAATTATATTTTCATGGATCAATAGATTATTAAATTATTAATTTATATAATTTATTTTTTTTAATAAATAGCAAAATATAGAAAGAATATAATTTTTAATTTAATAAATATCATATGAGTAAAAATAATTTAAAAATTAATTATTAAATTTTATATTATTTAAATTAAAAATTAAAATCTTTTTATTATAAATTAAAATTTAAATACCTTATTTTTACATTTTAACTCTATGTTATTCAAATTCCAGTGAATTTTGATGATTGCAGACTCTAACATTGGCAGCCTCAGACACCACCGTAGTAACTTTGACGTGGGCTCTCTCTTTATTAATCAATCACCCAGATGTCCTAAAAAAGGCCCAGCACTAGTTAGACATCGATGTTGGTAAGGAAAGACGAGTACATGAATATGATATGAATAACCTGGTTTACCTTAAAGCCACCATCAAGGAAACGCTGCGATTATACCCTATTGGACCACTTTCTGTGCCGCACCAGTCCATGGAGGACTGCATTGTAGCTGGCTACCATATTCCGGCAGGCACAAGACTCCTGGTTAATCTTACCAAGATTCATCATGATCCAAGGGTGTGGTCTAACCCTTCTGAGTTCCAACCAGAATGGTTTCTTACAATTCACAAAGATTATGATGTTAGGGGCCAAAACTTTGAGTTTATACCATTTAGCAGTGGAAGAAGGATGTGCCCTGGTGTCTCTTTTGTGCTTCAGGTTTTGCAATTAACTCTTGCTACGTTGCTACAGGGGTTTGATATTGAAAACCCAACTAGCGAGCCGCTTGATATGAGTGAGAGCATTGGCACTTGAATGCTTCCTCAATCCTCGCCTTCAATCTCATCTCTATCAATAAATTGGCCAATTCTTGTATGAATAATGCATATTGTGCAAGTGAGACTGTTATTATTTGAGTCTATATGAGTTGATATATTATGTGGCTTTTAATTATTTGAATTTTTCTTATTTAAATCTAATTTATTATAGACATAAGATAATTAGTGTATAATGAGAATCACTTATTAAATACATGAAAGTCTTGAGTCTTATTTAATCAAGTTTACACATATTTTCTAAACACCAAAATGTATAAACACTAATCAATAAAAAATCATCTACATATATTTTTAAGTAGAATCTATCACGATTTTAATTAAAATGATAACTATTAATTAATTGAAAATATAGATAATAATTACTCGCAAGTTGCCTATTAGCATTTGGCGCTAACACCCAAATTCAATTGCTACACCAAACCATATGATCAGCGACCAAGCTACTTTATTGGATTCCTTGTCTCCCATAAATAATGAGTTTTAACCCTTTAAATATTTAATGGCAGTTATAAATAAATTAATAAGTACAAATCATAATAAAATATTTTATTATTATTATTATTATTATTATTATTATTATTATTATTATTATTATTATTATTATTATATATTGATTTAATTTCTAAATATTCTTTTATTTATCAACCATTCTCAATTTAAAACAAAAATGTCTAACTTTATTTTAAAATATGTAAAATTATTATTATTTTTTTAAATTAGTAAATAAAATAAATTGAATTAATAATTTAGTAATTTTATTATATTTTTTGAATATAACTAAATTAAATCAAAAGGCTTTCTTAAATACACCCAACCTAGGCTAACATATGCCAAGGGCTTATTCGGTAATATTAGCTGTTCTAATAGTTGTTAGTTATTTTACTAGCTGTCAGCTGTTAAATATTAACTGTTTGTATAGCTATTAAAGTAAAAGTGTTTAGAACAAATAGCTATTAGATTAACTGTTAAATATAAAAATAGTAATAAAACCTTGTTAACCTTAGCCAAAACGCTCCTTCGACCTCTAAAAGTTAGGAGGAATAGTTTTTCATGAACCACTTCTTCAACCTCTAAAAGCTAGTATAAACACTATGTCACCGAATAGTATAAATAGAAGAAGTAGTAGTTTGGCTATAGTCAAAATGCTAAACGTTACCTTAAAAACTATTGTCAAACAGGGTCTAAGTGAAAAAAACCTGGAGTCAAAATGGAACACAGTAAATAGTCCAAAATAAAGGAACATGAACAAAGCAATGACAAAATATAATAATAATAATAATAATAATAAATAAACACCAAGTGCCTTGTGCCTAACAATCACAAGGATAACGCACAGTAATAAAATCTCAAGACAAAAATGTAGTAGAAGATTCGCACAAAACAGGCTACAAAACACCACAAACCAATGTCCAAGCACCAGCAGACCCACCGCTATTAGCAACAACGATACTCAAGCCCCAATCTTTATCTCAAACAACAATGAAGATGCCACAGGCTAAAGAAAAGCCACATAGTTTGAAGACTGATCCACACCTTGCCTTGCAAAGGCATCTGCAATAAAGTTTGCCTCCCTAAGTATATGAATGAAAATCACTTACTGAAGCTACTCCAAACTAATCAAAACTGAATTAATTGTCGAAGATAATATCCAAGGAGCATCTTCTGGCTTTGAAACTGTCACGACCCAACCAATGGGCCGGACCGGCACTAGGACCTGGGCCAGCTTAAAGCCCCCGAGGCCCGTAGTAAGCCTAACTATTCCTCAAATCCATAACCAAGCCCACAATTTAGGCTCAATATGCATGTAAAAATAATTTAAATTAAACTGTTAAAATTTTTTTTCGGGCCAACTTAGCCCAGAAATTTTCAGAAACTAAAATCAGGGGAGCCCAGCTCAACCCTGTTACCTCATTTACAAACTGTTTAAATACCATACAAATCTTCATTTATAAATTTCAAAAATTCAAATTAACACAATTTTTAACAAGGTCCACACTATTACTAACACATGCGGAGTTCTAGATTTTTAAATTTAGAAAAGATAGTAAAACAGTTAAATAATCGACGTTAAACCTGCGAGGAAGAAAACAGGTTGCTCTGTAAAATAACTCCTCCTGTGGCCTGAAAAAATATTGAACAGGAGTGAGCGTTCGACTCAGAGAGTAAAATATCAATTTTAACCATAATCTCTATAACTATCTAAAACTAATGCACCATGTAGAGTGAATGCAACATCAACAACATTTTCACATCATAACATCAAAAAGGTAATTTGGAGCACTCACGCACCCTGTAACATCAATCATAATATATGGGAACTGATCCCCTATACAGCTCTCTTAAATCCAACCTTGTGCCAGCGAAGAACTCAAGCCGGACTTTCGCTTAATAAACCAAATTGGGGGTCTCAGGGAAGAACTCAAGCTGTGACTACCACCCGAAGGATCGGGTCCCAGCGAAGAACTTAAGCCGTGACTACCCGTCCTATCCATAGTCCACACCACATCACACGCACGCCAACGCACGCACACTGCTCCAAATTACCACAGCAACATACATGGCACTTTCATAGTTATGAATGCAACATAAATCGTGCCTAAAGTTTATCTACATAGATATATGCATATAAGTGATGCATGGGCATGCTTGAACATATAATAATAGTGAAATTACAATTAAAATTAATATTTTACTCACAGACTTGACAACGGTCACTGTGGCGGCTGGGCGGAGGAAGAAGGCTGTCCCGGCTCACCTGACAATTACATTACATTTATTTAATACAAATGACTCAATACAAATCAAGAAAAGACCAAATACGTCCTAAGTCGTGCTGAAAATCCGGCAAAGTCTCCCCTATACCTAGGACCTACCCAACCTGCAAAAGGGCTCAAAACACACTTCTATATTCGCAACCCATATATCCACAACTCAATCATATCACACAGCCCCTCCTGGGCCCATCAAATCAATCATCCATCACAATATGTAAAATTTCAATTTAGTCCTTATAATTGATCATTTTTGCAAAAACTGCCCAAACAAGCTCCAAAAATTCTAAAAATTTGCCCCGCGGTCCCTAGCAATATTACTAGGCTATTGCAAAAAGAATCATAATTTTCTAAGCTACCACAAATATTTTATGGATTTTTAATCCTATTTAAGCACTAGAAAATTACGAAAAAAACAAGGTTCGGGTTTACCTTTGCCGATTCCGACTTCGGGGACGCGCTCGGGACGTCTGACAATGGGGGAATAGCCAAAATCTCGATCTAATTCGGAGACTTTTCCGGTAACGGGTCTATCTGGCCAGAAATTCACAGACCCGGACAACTGTCGAATTTCCGCGAATTGAGGATACCTACACGAAGCCCATAACACAGGGGTTAGTAAATAAATTTTTTAGAATTTTCTAAGCTCATTAAATGCTCAGAAAAACACTGCGAAGTTCCGTGGGACCCACCGAAAAACGGTGTCGAAAAAATTCGAAATTTATGTTGCCGCGAAGCTCTCGACGAGTGGAGCGTTCTGGTACTCTCGGTTTTCTCGTGGGATTCACGATTTTCGAGAAATCTAGCCCAAAAATCGAAATAGGCTAAAAACTTCCCGAATAAAAATTGGACAAACCGCTCGATGGATTTCGGTGTTCTTGGTGTCTATGGAAAGCTCTCGCCGAGTAGATGATTTTAGACACAAGACCCGGTCCGATTGGTGGCCGGATCGGCCGGATTTTGGTCGGGGAAGTCGAAAAGTCGCCTTGCAGGGAGCGTTCGCTCGCGTTTCCGGCCGTTTAGGCGGCCGTGGCCGGGAGGGCTGGAGGCGCGCCGGTGAGTGAGGTGGGGAGGTGGCTGGCCGGCGACAGGGGCAGGAGGAGAGAGAAAAGAAAGAAAGAAGGGGAGGAGGTCGGGACACGCGGAAGAAAAGGGAAGAAGAAAAAGGGAGCCGGTCCGGTTCTATTCTGCCGGTCCGATTCAAGATACAAAATTTTAAATTTTTACTCTGCCTCGGGATCGAAAACGAGGTCCAAAAATTCCGAAAAAATTTCAGAAAACTCAGAAAAATACGTAGACTCCAAATATATTTTTAGTTTTGCCATGTGGTCTTTAAATTAATTTTTAAAAATCATCAAAGTTTATATTTTCGGAAAATCGAATCCGATTTTTAAAATCCGAAAAATCTCAAAAAAATTCCTAAAATTTAAATAAAATTAAAATACCAAAAATGCTCATAAAATTTAAAATTTTGGGGTGTTACAGAAACCCATGAATAGCAAACTTAGAATCATATTCAACAATAATTTCACCAACATTCACCCTTTTATCATTCAATTTAAGAGACAACTTAAGAGTTTTAGCAATAGCTAACAGTTTGATAGTGTTAGAATCAACTATACCCACTGACCATGAGAAAAACACACATAAAGAAGCCTTCAGCATTCCTCAACACCCCTCCAATGCCACTCAAGCCCGGCTTTCCCCTAGAAGACCCATCAACATTCCACTTCAAGGTGGATGCAATAGGTGGAACCTAAGTCATACTAGGCCTTTGCTTAGATAGATTAGTCCAACATCTAATGGATTATGAGGTAACTAATAGATCTAACCTTGAAAAGGGAAATCCACCTTAATAGCCTCCATCCACACAGACAATCGATGCAAAATTAAATTTTATAATTATATATCTATAAGTATATGGGTTCGAATCCTAGCTCTGCAGGGCCAAGGGATTAACTCCACCAAAGCGGACAGTACTGATTTGAGTTGCAGGCCCGGCCTCTAGAAGGGTACGCTGGCAAGAAGGCTCACTAGAGGGGCTTGAGCTGGGGCCCCCTAAGCCGGGGTGTGACACAATCTATTAAATTTTATATTTTAATTAATATTCTATATTAAAATATTTTTACTTAATAATTTATATTTTAAAAATAAATAATTCTATAAAATATTTAATTTTTCTCTATTTAAAATACATATATATATTATAAAAAAATAAATTTTATATTTAATTAATTATCTATAATATATAAATGTATGAAGGGGGAGGGAGAACACTGGCTTCACCCAAATTGCCCTTCATTCTTAAAATTAATTATAAATTTATTTTTATTATTTAAATTAATTTTAAAATTTGTATAAATTTAAAATTCTTAATTTTAGAGTTTATATAAGTTTAAAATTTTTAATTCTACTTATACTTAACTGCAATTAAATATAAAATTTTATAGAAAGTAAGTAATTAAAATAAGAAATTAATAATAAAAATAAAAAATTTTATTAATCTATCTATTATTTATAAAAATATAGCAAAAACGTATTTATAGTAAGAGTCACCAATAATGCATATTAATGATAATAACCTATCGCTAATCTATATAAATTCGTCACTAATAAAATTTAGTGAAAAAAGATATGTCGCTAATAATTTTAGCAATTAGTGGCTTCCAAACATTATAATTGTTAAACTTTTAGCGACTGAAAATTTGTTGCTAAATCCTTAATAATGCCAATTCAACAATATACAATATTGTCAATAATAACTTTTAGTGACGAAATGGTTGTCACTAAATACCCAATAATTTCAATTTTTAATATTACAATAACTAATATGAATTAAAATTTTAATAATAATTCTACTTATACTAAAAAAACATATTATAATTATTAATATAGTAATTCTATAATTATATATCTATAAGTATTATTAATTCATTAAAATTATTTAATTTATTTTAATAAAATTAAGAAAAAACATTAAATACAAAATATTATTCTTACTAATTTATTTTTAATTGTTTTAAATATCTATAAAATTATAATTTTAGAATATATATATATAGAGGAGGGGAATGATTGGAAGAACAAAAATATCTTTCACATTATTACAAAATTATTATTAAAAAATTAAATACTTAATTAAATAAAAATTTAGGGTTAACTAAATATTAAAATCAATAATTTGAAGTTTTAATCCAATTTAAATAGATGAACCACATTATTAATTATAAATTTGCAGTATTTTTTTAATTATTTATATTAATAAAAATATAACTTTAATCAAACTTAAAATTTATTTTTATATATAAACAAATTTTCATTTATTTCATTTTTATTAAGCAAAATAAATATTTTAATATTCTCAAATTATTGTTCAATATAACAAATTAAAAAATTATTTTTATTGAAAACTTTAATGAAATTATTATAATTGCATTTCAACTTTTACTAATTTAGGTAAATAGATTAAAAGTAACATTAATTTTACAATTTCAATAAAATCAATTAAAATTTTAAATAAAATTAAAAAAGTGCTTAGAGTTTTTTTATTAATTAATCATATTTTCAAAATAATTTTATTCTTTACATCAACAAAATATTATAATATATAAATATATTAAAAAAAATTTTAAAAATACTATTAATAAAAATCATTAAAAATAATATTTATATTATTATAATAATATTATGTCATATATTAAAAATAATAGAACATTACATATAAAAAATTAAATCACAAGTTTGCACAGCAAGCACATAACATGCGTTGCACGTTACATAAAAAATTAATTTATATAAATGAGTTTAAGTAATAAACACTCAACATATAAAATTTGAATTCAATTAGAACTCAATATTAGTATTATTTTTCAAACTCAAATTTAATTATATATTATTCAAACTTATCGTATTAGAGTTTAATAAAATAAGATGCTCACAAATATCCCAATCGTTGCCATCTTAAATATAAATACAATGTGAAGTTTATGTTGTAGAACAGCATCAAAGCAGAAAATCGGCAGTCGGCTCACCTAAAGGCTAGTGATGGAGGTAGGGGTTGAGGGATCCCATATATATATATAGTGATGGAGGTAGGGGTTGAGGGATATATGGGATATATATATGGGATCCCTCAACCCCTACCTCCATCACTATATATATATAGGGGATCCCTCAACCCCTACCTCCATCACTAGCCTTTAGGTGAGCCGACTGCCGATTTTCTGCTTTGATGCTGTTCTACAACATAAACTTCACATTGTATTTATATTTAAGATGGCAACGATTGGGATATTTGTGAGTATCTTATTTTATTAAACTCTAATACGATATATATATATATATATATATATATATATATATATATATATATATATATATATATATATATATATATATATATATATGACTTTGACTCCTAAAATTAATTGCTGGCTCCCTCATTATCTAGATTAATTATTAAAATAATATAATTTAAAAAATTATTTATCATAATAATGTGAAATCTAATCTATTTATCAAAATAATAAGTTACTAACAAAATCATTAGTTAAAATAATATTTCAGTGTATTGTCATATCATCTAACAAGAGCAATAATTTTACATAGAAAACACCAAGTCAACTAGAGGTTTTAAGAGCACTGCACAATATTTCAGAGTCATTCTACACAGAAAATGCCAATTTAATCGATAGTTTCAAGAGCAACATTTTACACAGAAAGTGCCAATTCAACTGATGATTTCACGAGCACTAGACAACGTTGATAAACTCATTTTACATAGGTATTTTAAAGTAGTTTAGCATCTATTTTGCCCTTTTTAGTTTAGTAATTTTATGTTGTTAATGCTTATTTTAGTTAATTTGTTAATTTTAGTTTCATTATATTTGATTTTTAAAATTTTAATGTTTTTGATAGGTTTTAATAAGGTTTAAAGGCAAAAAGGTGCATATAGAAGAAATCAAAGTGATTTGGAAGCTTAAAGTAGAGTGAAAAATGAAGAAAATTTATCTAAGGAAGAAGACCAGCCGAGATTTTTAAAGGCTTCAACATGCCCCGTGTTGAAGGTCGTTTGAAGAAAAGAGTCAGCCAGCAGGAATCCACATGAGGCATATAGATTCAATACTGGGTCGTGTAAATAGAGATTTGGGAACAAAACATGCCGAAAGTTTCAGAGACTTCAACATGCCCCGTGTAGCTGGTCGTGCAGAATCTAAAGGCTTCTCATCCGAATCAACATGAGGCATGTGCAAAATAACCTAAATCAACATGAGACATGTGGGATGACGCTAACAGATTTGCTGACATGGAAAAATTTTCTCTTTTCACACCTTTTACACCTTTTGTCTTTATCCCTTTAGAGACCATTTTTAGGGCAAAGTTTGAGGAGATATATAAGCATTGTGTTCTCATTTTTACAAAAAGGAGAAAGAGAGAGAAAAATCAAAGGAAGAAGGAAAGAAGGAACCACGCCATTTCTGGAGGAAGGACACCTGCAGAGTGACGTTTCCAGCTTCCATTTTTAGAGATTTGGATTCTCTTCTTCTGGGTTCTTTTATTTTTAGTTTTATTTTCATATTTTCTTACTCCGTTTCATATTTTCTACTTGTAAATACAAGCATGAGTGAGTAGATACTTGGGATTTCAGAGTTGGGTGTAATGATTTAAGTTTTATTTGTGGATTTGGACTGGTTTTAATTAAATTTTAGTATATATAAGTTTTGATTCTTATTTTGTGTGCTTATTTACATACCCATTATTGGTACCCCTTGAGTTTTGTTCTTAATCTTAGATTGAATGACCGAGAGATGAAAATTTATGATAGATAATTAAGATAATGAACTTAATCACCTAGTGTTAGAAATAAACTAGTTGGTTAAGAGCAATTTCAAGTTGATTAAAGTGCTTAAAGGGTTTTGGGTAATTAAACAATGCATGAGAATGGGGTTTAGTTTCCTTTAAAACACTATTTAGTTTGCTTGAAAGAGGAATTAAAGGAAATCATAATCAACTTCCTTCAAACTTGTATTTCCCTTGATCTTGGTTTTGCCTATCCAAATCTCAATGAAATTTTCTTCATGAACCTCAACTCTGGAATTAATCTTTATCATTAATTAATTAAATCTTTAGTTACTTGCTGAAATTTTAGTAAATTAGTATAGTGCTTAGAAATTTAATTGCTTATTTCATTATAATTTTTTTATTTTTTCCAATTTAATTTGCTGCATCTTTTACTCTACTTTTTGGCATAAATTATTGATAGCCTAAATAATCATGACTTTTATAGTTTGGTACTCAAATAACAAATCTCTGTGGGACGATATCTTTTCTTTACTACTTGAACGACCCGTATACTTGCGGAGTACGCATCAAGTTTTTGGCGCCGTTGCCGGGAATTTGTTTTTGTTTGATATTGGACGATTGATTGTTTGGCTAATTTGGGAATTTTATTTTTTATTTTAATTTCTTTTCTTTTTCATTTTACTTTGAGATTTTCTTGTTTTGGTTTTTCAGGTACATATCTTTTATATGAGAAGAACAAAAAGTGCAGAAATTAATTTAATTATTGATCTTGAGATTGAAAAGACAGCTAAAGCTTTAAGAGCGTAGTCTAAAAGAAGAAAAGCTGAACTCAGAATTCAGAGACAGCAAGAGCAATAATAAGAGCAACAAGTGATAGAAGCTATGGTAAACAACAACAACAGATCAATTAAGGATCATGATTTTCCTAGTTTTGAAGATTTTAGACCAAGTATTACAAGGCCTAGAGTGGAAGCGAATAATTTTGAGTTGAAGCGCTCACTTTGTCAAATGGTTCAACAATCACAGTTTGGGGGAGGTTCTACTAAGAGTCCACATCTGCACCTTGCACATTTTCTTGAGATTAGTGACATGCTAAAGAAAAATGGAGTATCAGATGATGCCATCCGGCTGAGATTATTTCCTTTTTCTTTGAAGGATCGTGCTAGGGAGTGATTGCATTCATTACCTCCGAGTTTAATAACTACTTGGGATGAGTTGTCACAAGCTTTCTTGGCTCAATACTTTCCTCCTAGCAAGATTGCAAAATTGAGAAATGAATTTACTTCTTTCATACCAAGGGATGATGAGAGTCTCTATGAAGCATGGGAGAGATATAAGGATCTTCAAAGGAGATGTCCACATCATGGAATCCTTAAATGGATGCTAGTTCAACATTTCTACAATGGTGTTTCTCCAGCAATTAGAAGTATAATTGATGCATCTTCAGGAGGGGATCTTATGGAGAAGTCAGAAGACGAAGCTTATTCAGCATTGGATAAAATTGCTTACAACAATTATCAATGGAGCTGTGAAAGGAATGAAATGAAGAAGCCATCAGTTGGTGTATATGAGTTAGATGCCATGAGCACGTTTAATGCCAAATTTGATGCTTTGACGAGAAAAATAGATAAGTTAAGCATGAAGGTTGATTCTTCAATTGGAGAATCTAGTCATATAGAAGATGTTGGTGCAGGAAATATGCATTGTATCAATGATTTTCCTTCTTATGAGCAAGAGTTTGGAAATGAGCAAGTTGAATTTGTTAGGAATTATAATTAGAAGCCAGTTGATAATTCTTTTTCTGCGACATATAATCCTGCATGGAGAACCACCCTAACTTTTCTTGGGGATGTCAACAAGGACAGTAGCAGCAGAATTATCAACAACCTCCTAATTTCCAACAATAACAGAATTTTTAGCAAAACAGAGTACCACCTGGATTTCTACCACAAAGGAATCAAAATGCTCCTGTTCCACAACCACCAGTTCAGTCTTCAGACCAAGATTCAATTTTGAAGTCTACGATGGAGAATTTCTTAGCTGCTCAATAGAAACAAGGAGAAATGATTCAACAATTAACTTCAAGAATAGATCAGCTTGCCACTCATAACAGGATGTTGGAAAACCAAATAGCTCAACAAGCAAGTTCTTCTAGCAAAGCACAAGGAAAACTTCCAAGTCAATAAGAGAATCCTAGAGAACATTGCAAGGCAGTGATCTTAAGGAGTAGGAAAATTGTGGGAGAAGGAAAGAAATATGAGGTAGAAGAGGAAAATATGAAAGAAGATGAAGAAAAGAATGAATCTACTTCAAATCATGATGAAGTTAATGAGGAAGCAAACAAGAAGAAGGAAGTTGAAAAAGAAAAAGAGGAAAAGTATGTGCCTCCACCACCATATAAGCCACCATTGCCATATCCTTAGAGGTTTCAGAAAGCAAAGCTAGATAAGCAGTTTGGAAAATTTTTGGAAGTTTTGAAGAAGTTATACATCAACATTCCATTTACAGATGCAATTTCTCAGATGCCCTCATATGCTAAGTTCCTAAAGGAAATCTTGTCAAATAAGAAAAAATTGGAGGATTATGAAACTGTTGCACTTACTAAAGAATGCAGTGCTATATTGCAGAATAAGCTTCCCCCTAAGCTTAAAGATCCTAGAAATTTCTCTATTCCATGTCACATTGAAGAGGCAAGTATTGAAAAGGCATTGTGTGATCTTGGAGCTAGTGTAAGTTTGATGCCACTCTCCATTTGTGAAAAGTTGAAGGTTGGAGAATTGAAGCCCACCACCATTTCTTTGCAATTGGCTAATAGATCTATCAAATATCCAGTGGGAATTTTGGAGAATGTGCCATTGAAGGTTGGAAAATTTTTTATTCCTATGGATTTTATGGTTCTAGAGATGGAGGAGGATATAAGAACACCCATCATACTTGGAAGACCATTTTTAGCTACTGCAGGAGCTAATATAGATGTGAAGAATGGGAAATTGAAGTTGAAAGTGGGAGAAGAGGAAATAGAATTCAATTTATTCCAAGATTCCAAGAAATCAGTTGTGGTAAATTCTTGCTATAGGGTGGATGTTATAGAAAATGATACTAGAATGGAAGATATTAAGTTGGAGGGAAGTCAAATTACTCTTCATTCTCAGTATAATTAGCATACAGTGCGAAAGAAAAAGTCTCCTTTGCCACCTCTTTTTGATAAGAATGAAACTCCAAGAGTAAAACTTAAGGCTCCATCTAAACAACTCAAAGCAGAAGATTCATTTCAAGTTTGTAAGAGTAATTTGCAAGGTGTGGTTGGGATTCTAAACAAAGCAACAGGTGCTTTCATAGTCAATGGGAAAAAGTTGAAGTACAAATTTATTGCATCACCTATTGAAAAGGGAGGCAACACTTTCCAATTTCAACCACCATGAATTGAAAAGGAGCCAAGCTAATGACCTTAAATTAGCACTTCTTGGGAGGTAACCCAAGTTTATTTTTAGTAGTTTGTTAATTTTCTTTTTCTTATTTCATCCCTTATAACTCAAATTTTGATATTTGTCTAATTTTTGGTTTGTAGGCGAAATGCAAAGATTGGATGTTTTGGAAAATGCTGCAAAGAAAACCATGTTGCTAATTTAGGGGAAGTTTTCTGTGTTTCTTTTAATTTATTGATAAACAGTAAATTTTTTGCCATGATGATGTGTTGCTTGAGCTAGAATGAAATCAAAAAATTTAGTTGAGAGAAATTGATGATAAGGATTAAATTTTGCTCTAGGATTGTGCAATGATGCTTAACATGTTGGTATTTAATTTTGGCTTATTTCAGTGTTTTAGCTATTTTATATGTGTTAGTTTGGCCAATTCAGCTTATTTGAAATTTGTTAATCTTGAAGGGATGATTGCTATAATTTGAAGTTAGTAATATGCTGCAAGAAGGAAGGGTAACTGGTGTTTGGGGAAGTATTCTGCACTTTTATCTCGCTATGAACAATATTTTTTCTTTCTAATGCCAAATTGCTATTAGGTTGAATATATTTTGATGAAATGAGGAAGTTTGGTTGATTATGTGTTTTGAAGTGTTAATTTGGAGGAAATTTAATATAAAGTGTCAAGGTATTGATTTTTGTTATTTTGAGTATCAAGCATGCATTAAAGATTGAGTTTACTACATATCATGTGAACAGTACTTTCTTGACTTTTATTGGATATATTGAATATGCTTTGATGGTATGGGTATATGGGTTGACAATACATGATATTGAGTTAAACTTTTATGTTTTGAGGTGTGAACTATAGTTGAGATTTATTTTGAAGTGTTTTAAGAAATAATTCATACTGATTTGGTTGTTCTTTGGTAGAGTATTTTTAGAATTTTGGGTTTTTAGAGTGAAATCTTGAGTTTTATATCAGGTCTGATA
Source organism: Hevea brasiliensis (assembly GCF_030052815.1). Lineage (NCBI taxonomy): Eukaryota > Viridiplantae > Streptophyta > Magnoliopsida > Malpighiales > Euphorbiaceae > Hevea > Hevea brasiliensis. The sequence goes on along the minus strand of NC_079494.1, from coordinate 5,244,081 downwards.
GCATTGAGTATGACATGCCTCATACTAAGGGTTATGCTATCATGTGAGCTATTTGAATTGCTTAAAACTACAAAATCTTTGAAACCCACCGAAATTTTCAGGGGGCATGACATGCCCCATGTTGGTACCCAGTGTTAGTTGATCAGCATTCAGCACAGGGCATGCCAATTTACCTTTACTTCAACATGCCTCATGCTATTCAATCAGCACACGTGTTCACCTAAAAACCTAAACTCTAAAATTTTCCAATTCACTTTTCCCTTTTTCACCTCACTCACTTCTATTTAATTTGATATAATTGGGATACTTTTGCACATATTTTCTTTGAGCTACATTGTTCATACTATTTTGAGCTTAATGTTGAATTAATTATTCTTCTTTAGCTTTAATTCCCAATTGTACATACTGTATGAGCTGATTAGTTTATTTACTGTTTGTCCATCTTTGCATTCATTTTAGACATTGAGGATAATGTCTCATTTGAGTTTGGGGGAGGGCAAAATTTTTGCAAAATTTTTAATCCTTTTTATTTACATTACTTAAATTTCATCACTTATTTGCATCTCATTCATACTTAGTTACTTAGTTCACATACACCATACACTTACACCATGTAAATATATACACTTGCTTATAGATATCATATAGATTATGTATAGTTTTCATTTTATTTTTTTTTATTTTATTTAATTTTTACATTCATTTTAGGAATCATGCAAACATAAAAAAATAAATTTCTACCTAATTCTTAGAAGATTGAGAATCATTTTGAAAAGCGATTGAGTTTGCCTCTAGATGGGTTTGATGGATTGAAAGTTTCGGATTGGTATAAAGTTATAAGATTCTTATCTAGGTTTATATCTTCTTAGCCAAGGGCGGTTTATATCTTCTTAGCCAAGGGCTACCCAATTAATTACATTGAGTTTTGAGTGCTTAAAGAAAACTCTAGAATAAGAAATAACTAATTGTGTCTCACCAATCCTAGAACAAGCCTTCTAGACCTTTCGAAGCGAAATCTTAGTATTTACTTGAAAGAGAAATGATCAAGGCATTCTATTTTAAACCCACATTTTTAGCCTTAACCAACCTCACTTTAAAATTTCCCTTTGAAACTAATTTGAGCCTTTATTTATACCCTTTATTTCCTTGGCATTCATAATTTACCTAGCCATAAACCTGAACACTTACCTACCATTCATGAGAATAATTTGATTAAGTGATAGATACGTTAAAAAAAAAAGGGTATATAATAATCAAGTGGGAGAAGTACTAAAGTAAAATTGGCTGGCAATCATATCATGTTAAAAAAAAAAATTATTTACCACCCAAGTATATAAAGAAATGAGTTTGGGGGTGGATTAAAAAGGGACAATTGCAATGCAAAATTCAATGTTATTTATGTAGTCCCTAAAAGAGTTCAAAAATTGTATGCTAGCATTGGTGATTTATTGTAAAGTTCTTCCTCCCATTTGATTCTTAAAAAAAATAATAAAAAAGAAAAGAGAAGAAAAGTGTATCTTGATCTCTTTAACAATTTAATTATTCTCATGTTTTGCTTTCCTTTTACCTTTTCTTTGTTAGACATATTATTACCCCTTAGCCCCATTACAATCATTAGAAGTCCTTTTAATCTCTTGATTGTGTTTTGCTACATTAGTGGAGATTGGATTAGTTGGTTTGCCTATGGGATTAGCACCTTATTTATTCATTTAACTATTTCCATCATCATTTGAGACACTTTAGTTTATGGATTGTTTTAGAGCCTATTTGAGCATGATTTCTGTATGTAATTGATTGGTTTGGGTTTGATGGAATGAATAATTGACCCAAGGCTAAGCAGTGATAACTTTAGTGAGAATTGAATTCCTTATACCTTGAAGATGGGTATATGGTTTGTTGATGGCTAGAGGTAAGTTTGAGAGGTTGGATGAGTGATTTTCATGAATCTAAGAAAAAGGTACCCCAATTGCATATAATTATTTTTAATTTGCTTGAGGACAAGTAAATGTTTGAGTTTGGAGAAATTTGATAAACCCATTTTATATAGGTATTTTATGGTAGTTTTGCATCCATTTTACCCTTTTTAGTTTAGTAATTTTATGCTTTTAATACTTTTTTTAGTTAATTTGTTAATTTTAGTTTCATTATATTTGATTTTTGGAATTTTAATATTTTTGATAGGTTTTAATAAGGTTTAAAGGCAGAAAGGTGCATATAGAAGAAATTCAAAGTGATTTGGAAGCTTAAAGTAGTGTGAAAAATGAAGAAAATTTGTCTAAAAAAGAAGACCAGTCGAGATTTTCAAAGGCTTCAACATGCCCTGTGTTGAAGGTCGTGTGAAGAAAAGAGTCAGCTAGCAGGAATCTACATGAGGCATGTAGATTCAACACTGGGTCATGTAGACAGATATTTTGGAACAAAAGACATTGAAAGTTTCAGGGACTTCAACATGTCCCGTGTAGCTGGTCGTGCAGAATCTAAAAGCTCTTCATCCGAATCAACATGAGGCATGTGGAAAATAACTTAAATTAACATGAGGCATGTGGGATGGCGCTGGCAGATTTGCTGACATAGAAAAAATTTCTCTTTTCACACCTTTTACACATTTTTTCTTTATCCCTTTAAAGACCATTTTTAGGGCAAAGTTTGAAGGGATATATAAGCATCATGTTCTCATTTTTACAAAAAGGAGAAAGAGAGATCAAAGGAAGAAGGAAAGAAAGAACTACGCCATTTCTGGAGGAAGGACACCTGCAGAGTGACGTTTCTAGCTTCCATTTTTAGAGATTTGGATTCTCTTCTTCTGGGTTCTTTTATTTTTAGTTTTATTTTCATGTTTTCTTACTCCATTTCATATTTTCTACTTGTAAATACAAGCATGGGTGAGTAGATACTTGGGATTTCAGAGTTGGGTGTAATGATTTAAGTTTTATTTATAGATTTGGAATGGTTTTAATCAGATTTTAGTATATATAAGTTTTGATTCTTATATTGTGTGCTTATTTACATATCCATTGTTAGTACCCCTTGGGTTTTGTTCTTAATCTTAGATTGAAGGACCGAGAGGTGAAAATCTATGATAGATAATCAAGATAATGAACTTAATCACCTAGTGTTAGAAATAAACTAGTAAGTTAAGAGGAATTTCAAGTTGATTAAAGTGCTTAAAGGGTAATTAAACATCGCATGAGAATGGGGTTTAGTTTCCTTTAAAACACTCTTCAGTTTGTTTGAAAGAGAAATTAAAGGAAATTATAATCAACTTCCTTCAAACTTGTATTTCCCTTGATCTTGGTTTTGCCTATCTAAATCCCAATGAAATTTTCTTCATGAACCTCAACTCTTGAATCAATCTTTACCATTAATTAATTAAATATTTAGTTACTTGCTGGAATTTTAGTAAATTAGTATAGTACTTATAAATTTAATTGCTTATTTCATTATAATTTCCTTATTTTTCTCAATTTAATTTTCTGTATCTTTTACTCTATTTTTAGCACAAATTATTGATAACCCAAATAGTCGTGACTTTTATAGTTTGGTACTCAAACAATAAATCTCTGTGGGACGATATCTTTTCTTTACTATTTGAACGACCTATATACTTATGAAGTACGCATCAAACGTCTAATGTGCTGTCATGTCATCCGATAGAAGCTGAAAATTACACATATAATACTATTTCAATTGGAAAATCAAGAGTGCACGTCACTGCAGCATTGAGAATTGGCAAGAGAATGTAGGGAATTGATGCATACATTTTGCATAATCATTTAGGTTTAATTTCATAGCTATTTTATTTGATTATTAGTCACTTTTAGCTAATTTCATTAGTTATTTAGTTAGTTTTCCATAATTGTCAATTTTGGATTAATTTGTAATTTTTACTTTGTTTTGTAGGAAAAATGGTGTTTTTGAAGGACTAAAGAGAATTTTGCCATTGAGGAGTGTCTTCTACAGCAAAAAGATGTCAAAAACAAGTTTTCAAGCTGAAATATGCATTGACCAAACTGTGCATAACTTGCCGCATAAGCTATGCAGATCTGCATAAGGAGAAAGATCACTATTTCAGAACCAGCCGAAATGTGCATAAGGAGACTGCATAGCTTATGCAAATTCTCGCCTCCCTTATGCACATTCACGAAATTGTGCATAACCTATGCACCAAGTCATGCAGCTTCGCATAAGTGACCCAGAACCAGCCGAAAACTGCATAAGGGACTGCATAACTTATGCAGTCCACTTATGCAGTCCCATGAAGAGTTCATTAATGAGTCAAGGAGATTCCCTCAAATAATTCCTCCTAGAACATACCATTTTAGGGCTCCATGTCAGAAAAATGCTATAAATAGTCCCATTTTCTCGTTTTAGAAGGGAGGCAAGGAGAAAAGAAGAAGAGGAGAAGAGAGGCAGAATTTGAGGAGTCATTTTCACCTTCCACACCATTTTTAACCAAGATTTGCAGATTTCTTCCTTCCTTTACATTTTTCTACATTTCTAGTATTTAATTTCTTACTTCGTAGCTTAGATTAAAGCTTTATTTCCATTTAAACTCATCATATCTTGTAATCATTATGGATAGTGAGTAGTTTACTTTTGATTCTGGAGTAAGGGATGTAATATTTTAGTTATTTTTGTGGATTTGAACTGGGTTAGTCCCAATTTAATGAATTTATGAGGTTTAATCCATTTCTTGTGTGCTTATTCACATGCTTAATGAAGGGCCCCATTAAGTTATGTTCTTAATCCTTGGTTGAAGCACCGAAAGGAGAAAACCAAGTGATAGTTAATCAAGAAATTAGACTTAATTAACTTAGATCTAGAAATAGACTAAGGGTTAAGAGGGTTTTAATAGATTGATTAAAGAACCTAATGGGTCTTGGTTAATTTTAACTCCACGAAAGTAGGATTAAGTTAATTAAGGCACTCTTTGTCTCACTCGAAAGAGTTTTCAAAGGATTTTAGAATTAATCTCCTTTAAACCCATAAATTTCATGGATTGGGCTAGCTAGGGAAAATCCCAAAATAGCTTGAATATGAAATCCCGAACTCCGGAATCGCCTTTTTATCATTGTTAATTTCTAATCGAATTTAATTACTTGCCATTTTGAATATTGCCATATTTGAACTTGCTTACTTCAATTTGATGCAATTTTAGTTTAATTAATACATTGTTGAATAGAATATTAATTTTGCACATTTAAATTGCATATCCCATTACCCATTAATTTACTACTTTAAATACTTCGATTTAGTCAACTTTTATATCAAAAATTCAATCATTAACACGACTCCTCGTGGGATCGATATTTTTCTATACTACTTGTACGACCCGTGCACTTGCGGTTGGGACGCATCAAGTTTTTGGCGCCGTTGCCGGGGAGTTGTTTGTTTAAGATTGAATTCTTGATCATTTTAGTTGTTTTTAGTTTTATCTTTGTTATCTTTTCATTTTGTGTTTGTTTGTTCTTTTTCAGGTACTTTAATCTTTTATGAGAAGAGCTAGAAGCTCAAGTGACACAACCTTACTGTTCAATCCTGAAATTGAGAAATTTTGTAAGGCCAACAAGAAAGAAACCAGAAAAAGGAAAGAAGCTTCGAGAGAAACTGAATTAGAAGCAGACATGGCTGATGAAAGAATTAGAATTGGTGTTGGTAATGCTGGAAATGGTCAAAATAATGAAAATGCAGCCCATGGTGAAGAGGTAGTAAATGCTAATCATTTAGGGAAGTATGATGGATCATGCTTTTCCTCGTTTTGATGACTTGAGAGAGAGCATAGCAAGACCAAGAATTGATGTAAATAGTTACAAGATGGATTTTGGAGTCCTTCAAATGATTCAGAATTCTCAATTTGGGGGTCATCCTTCTGAAAATCCACACACACATCTGAAGAAGTTTGCTATGATTTGTGACATGCAAAAACAACCTGGAGTATCTGATGATGCAGCAAGGCTAAAATTGTTTCCATTCTCTTTGAAAGATAGAGCATTGGATTGGCTTGATTCTTTACCTCACAACTCAATTACAAATTCAGAGCAGCTCACTGATGTATTTCTTGCCCAATACTTTCCACCTGGAAAAACTCAAGAGTTGAGGAATCAAATGATTGCTTTTAGACCAAGAGAAGATGAGACTCTTTATGAGTCATGGATGAGATGGAAGGAGTTGGAGAGACAATGTCCACATCATGCCATTCCTAAATGGATGATAAACCAGAATTTTTACACAAATGTCACTCCTGCTATCAGAGGAATCATTGATGCTCAAACTGGAGGGGAATTCATCATTAAGCATGAAGATGAAGCTTATGAGTTATTAGAGAAAATAGCAAAGAACAGTCATCTATGGAGTAGTCCAAGAGGGTCAACTCCAACTCAAAAAAGGCAAGTTGCTGGAATGTATGAGCTTGATCCATTCAACATGATCAATGCCAAATTTGATGCACTCACTAATGTCCTTGCTAAGAAAATGGAGGATTTAAGTATGCTAGTCAGTTCATCATCATGCTCTGGAAGTTCTCAACAAGTTACTTATGCAGAAGGAACAATGAGCTGTGGAGTAGATTATCCTTCATATGCTTGGAGGAATCATCCCAATTTTTCATGGGAGAATCAGCAAAATCAAGCTTCAACTCAGAACTTTCCATCACAACAACAAGAGCATCAATACCAACAACCTAGGCAACCACCACCTAGTTTTCAGCAAAAGAATGCAAATCCTGCACCTTTACCAAGACAGCAAGAACAAAGTTCCACCACAGAGGCTTTATTACAACAAATTCTTGCTAATCAAATTAAGCGTGATGAAGAGTTGAGAGAGATGAAAGCAAGGCTGGAACAAATGCAAACACACAATAGGATCTTTGGAAAATCAGTTGCACAACAAGCATGCTCATCAAGTACCAATTCTATGGGGAAACTTCCTAGTCAAACAGAAAATCCAAGGGAGCAATGTCATGCCATCACACTGAGGAGTGGTAAAATAGTGCATAATGAGAAGAGTGAAAAAGTTGAAAAGAGAGAAAATGAGGAAGATTTTGAGGGAGATGAAAAACAAAAGAGTGAAAAAGGGAGTGCAAGAAAAGGTAAAGAGGAGGTTGGAGAGAAAGAAGAGAAATATATACCTCCAGAGCCTTACAAGCCACAGCTTCCCTTTCCACAGAGATTTCAAAAAGCCAAGCTTGATAAGCAATTTGGGAAGTTCTTAGAGGTTTTGAAGAAGCTATATATAAATGTGCCTTTTATCGATGCTCTTTCCCAAATGCCCTCTTATGCAAAATTCTTGAAAGAAATTCTCTCAAAAAAAATAAGACATGAAGATAATGAGATCAGAGCCTTAATCGAGGAATGCGGTGCTATCCTCCAAAGGAAACTTCCTCCAAAGCTCAAGGATCCAGGAGTTTTCAATTCCATGCCATATTGGGAATCATGTTCTATAAAAGCTTTATGTGATTTAGGGGCTAGTGTAAGCCTTATGCCCCTCTCCATCTATGAGAAGCTTAACATGGGAGATCTTAAGCCAACCCACATTTCTCTTCAGTTGGCAGACAGATCAATTAAATATCCAGAAGGGATCTTGGAAAATATACCACTGAAGGTTGGAAAATTTTACATCCCAGTTGACTTTGTCATTTTGGACATGGAAGAGGATTCTCATATGCCAATCATTTTGGGGAGGCCTTTCCTGGCTACGGTGGTGCTTTGATTGACGTGAAAGGTGAAAAGCTTACTCTTAGAATCAGAGAGGATCAGTTAGTCTTCAATATTGGCAATGATAAGAAGAAGCAACATGAAGATGTAGACTCTTGTTTGAGAATTGATATAGTTGATGAGTTAGTAAAAGAGCACTTTAGAAAGAGCTATCCGAAGGCTTCTCTTGAAAGTTGTCTTATCCATGAAGGGAGTATCAATGATGAAAATCCAAAAGAGGCTGCATTTGCACAAGATTTGAATAGTAATCCACCTTGTCCTATGGCACCAATCTTTCAAGTTGAGGAAGTGGAGAAAAGTGAAGTAAAGCAACCATCTCTCAAAGAAAAAGATGCACCAAAGGTTGTCAAGAAAGAAATGGTCGGATTTTTAGACAAAGCAACAAGGATCTTCTCATGTGATGGAAAGAAAATGAAGTATAGATTCATTGAAGCACCTATTGGAAACAGAGGCAACAAATTCCAATTTCAGCCACCATGAAACATGAAAAGAGTCTAGCTGAGGACTATAAATTAGCGCTCTTGGGAGGCATCCCAAGTCCTTTTATTTTGCTTTTGTTGATTTACTTTCATTTTCATTAATTTTGTTTTTATCTTAAATTTCCTCAAATTCAATTTTTGACATTATTAAATCTTGTCCCTTGTAGATGTATATCAATGAAGAAAGGCTGGTGAACTATTGGGAGCTGCAATCTGGTTATTGCAGAGGAAAAATGCAATCTGCAGAAAAGGAAAAGTCTGCAGCAGATAGATTCTGTCCTTGAGCTGCAATCTGGTTTATGCAGAGAGGAAGAAGAAATTCTGCAGCAAAGAGGGTGTTTGCAGCAGATGGCTTGTGTTTTTGGTGAGGTTGGGTGTGAGACTTTTAAGTATGTGTGATTTTAATCTTAATATGGTGGTAAGTGAGTCATTTTTACAGTTTTGAGCTTCTTTGGGTTGTAGGATTCAAGGTAAAAATGCTGCATTTTCTTGGCAAAACTTGGAGACTTCATTTCATCATTTGTGGTTAGATGCAACTTCATGCAAATTTTATGGAGTTTTATGTGCTAAATGTTGATTTGCAGAATTTGTCTTAAAATGGCATAGTTCTCAAAGGTCTTTTATGTAGGATCCATTTTTACATGCTTGTGTGATGCCTTTTTGATATACTTTGTATATATTGATGTGTTTTTGGTGAAACTTCTCATGGTTTATGCTTCATGGAATTATATTTCCTCATTCTAGGGTATTTTTCACACTTGCAATCCATGTTCTATTGCATTCTTGATCTTGCTAACTTGTGCATAAGCAACTGCATAGCTTATGCAATCCTGCATAACCACAATTCTTGCCATTTTCCACCTTTATTGCAAGTGCATAAGGAGAGTGCATAGCTTATGCACTTCTGCATAACCTCATTTTGTCAAATTTCATATCTGTCAAAACTTGCATAAGGTGAGTGCATGACTTATGCACATTTGCACAACTTCAAATTCTGCATTTTCTCTCTCTGCCGAAGTCTGTATAAGCAGAGTGCATAACCTATGCACTTCTGCATAACCAAAAACTCTAAATTTCCAACTCTACCGAAGTCTGCATAAGCAGAGTGCATAACCTATGCACTTCTGCATAACCAAAAACTCTGAATTTCCAATTCTGCCGAGGGGTGCATAAGCAGAGTGCATAACCTATGCACTTCTGCATGACCAGAAACCCAGAAAAATCAAACTTGCCGAGGGGTGCATAAGGAAGGTGCATAAGTTATGCACTTCCGCATAACCAAGAACTCCAAAAATTCAAACTTGCCGAGGGGTGCATAAGCAGAGTGCATAACCTATGCACATCTGCATGACCACCAACCCAAAATTCCAAAAATTGCCGAACAGTGCATGAGCAGAGTGCATAACTTATGCACTTCTGCATGACCCGATTTTCTGAACAACCACTTCTGCCGAGAGATGCATAAGGGGAGTGCATAACTTATGCACTCCCGCATGACTTCGCTCCTCAAAATTTCAAGGGTCACCGAAACTTGCATAAGGAGAGTGCATAACTTATGCACTTCGGCATGACCAAAAAAAAAAAAAAAAAAAAATTTTGCAAATATTTTACATAGCCTATGCAACCCTTATTGCCACTCATGCAGAACCGCACGGCTTATGCACCCTACTTATGCACATGTTTTGGACAGCACTTTACTCTGCATAACCTGTACAGCCTCTTATGCATCACCATTATTCCTTCAATTCTCATCTGCTCTATACCAGGTAACTCTTTCCTTTTGCTCTTAAATTTCACAATTCCTGGTAATTTCTCTTTACTTTGAATTTTGATAATGCACTACTTGAGACATTGAGGACAATGTCTAATTTTGAGTTTGGGGGTGCACATTCATTTTGATTTTTGCTTCATTTTTTTTTTTTTTTTTTTTTACATTTTGAGTATAGGAACATCTCATCCCATTTCATTTACATATATTGTAAATATTTTACATATACATCCATACATACATATACATAACACATTTACACACACATTATACATCACTTAGAAATTATACACTTTGCACACAAATAGACTTCTTCCATTTAGTTAATGCATTGCTCATTTTTAGGAATCATGCATCATGCATTAAAATCTTTTGCCAAATCCCTTGAGTATTGAAAAGTTGCCTATGAGAGTGATTTGACTTACCTTTAGTTGGGTTTGTGGATTGAAAGTTTCCTAAGAGGTGCAAAGTTTTGAAGTATCTATCCCTTGCCTATATCTTCTTAGCCAAAAAGCCACCCAACTAGTCCTTTAGAGATTGGAGTGTTTAGAGGGAGTTATTGGATATAAGGTAGTCAAATGATGTCTCACCAATCCTAGAACAAATTTTCTAAACCTTTCAAGGCGAAATATCAGCTTATACTTGAAAAGAGAGATGATTAGGCATTCTTTGATTTAAACCTTCTCATTTTAAACCTTTGGCCCTTTTTCCTAATTAAAATTGACCTTTGAAAACCCCTTTGAGCCTTTTTATCCCTAATTTTTCTTGAAATCCTTATTGCTACCTAGCCAATGAACCAAACACTCCAACCCTTTTCATGAGAATAATATTGAATATTAGGTACACTTTCTAAAAAATAAAAATAAAATAAAATAAAAAAAAGAAAAAATATACAAAAAAAGGGAGAAGAAGTGCTTGTCATCTTGTAAAAGTGCTAGTATATGTGCTTTTCACTATTGCCATTCAAAATGAAAGAAATCCACCCAAAGTATTAAAAGAAATGAGTTTGGGGGTGGCATTTTTAGGGACAATCATCAAAAGAAAATGCAAAATACAAGTCTAAAGTATCAAAATGTCCCTCCATTTTTATGTGTTTTGTAAACTATGCTAGCACTTGACAATTCTCATTGTGTACTTCTCTCCTCCATATATACAAAAAAAAAAAGAAAAAAAGAAGAAAAAGAAAAAAATTATAATAAAATAAGAAGTGTACCTTATGTTTAAAAATTGAAAATATTCTCATGCTTTGAATACTTTTTACCCATCTTTCTTCTTAGCCTCATTTTAAACCCCATGGCCTCATTACATCCCTAAAAAGACCTTTGATCTCTTGATAGTACTTGCTACATTAGTGGAGATAGGAGTAGGGAATTTGCCTATGAGATTGGAAAACTATTCATCTATTCATTCAATTCTATCATTCCATGTTGAGATACTTTGGTTATCAATTGTCCTAGAATTCTTTTTGAGCATGACTATCTCTTTTGATTTGTTGGTTTGGGGATTTTGAATGATAATTGACTTGATGGCTAAGCGGTGAAAGCTTGGATAAGCATTAGATTCTTTGCATTTTGAAGGATGGGTATATGGATTGCTGGTATGGCTGAAGGTGTGTTAAGTTACTTTAATAGGTGATTTTCATAGTTCTTTGGATAAGGCACCCCTAAAAATTTTTTGCATTTTATTTTAAAGTTTGCTTGAGGACAAGCAAAAGCTTGAGTTTGGGGGTATTTGATGCATACATTTTGCATAATCATTTAGGTTTAATTTCATAGCTATTTTATTTGATTATTAGTCACTTTTAGCTAATTTCATTAGTTATTTAGTTAGTTTTCCATAATTGTCAATTTTGGATTAATTTGTAATTTTTAGTTTGTTTTGTAGGAAAAATGGTGTTTTTGAAGGACTAAAGAGAATTTTGCCATTAAGGAGTGTCTTCTACAGCAAAAAGATGTCAAAAACAAGTTTTCAAGCTGAAATATGCATTGACCAAACTGTGCATAACTTGCATAAGCTATGCAGATCTGCATAAGGAGAAAGATCACTATTTCAGAACCAGCCGAAATGTGCATAAGGAGACTGCATAGCTTATGCACATTCTCGCCTCCCTTATGCACATTCACGAAATTGTGCATAACCTATGCACCAAGTCATGCAGCTTCGCATAAGTGACCCAGAACCAGTGAAAAGCGCATAAGGGACTGCATAACTTATGCGATCCACTTATGCGATCCATGAAGAGTTCATTAATGAGCTGGCAGGAGATTCCCTCAAATAATTCCTCCTAGAACATACCATTTTAGGGCTCCATGTCAGAAAAATGCTATAAATAGTCCCATTTTCTCATTTTAGAAGGGAGGCAAGGAGAAAAGAAGAAGAGGAGAAGAGAGGCAGAATTTGAGGAGTCATTTTCACCTTCCACACCATTTTTAACCAAGATTTGCAGATTTCTTCCTTCCTTTACATTTTTCTACATTTCTAGTATTTAATTTCTTACTTCGTAGCTTAGATTAAAGCTTTATTTCCATTTAAACTCATCATATCTTGTAATCATTATGGATAGTGAGTAGTTTACTTTTGATTCGAGTAAGGGATGTAATATTTTAGTTATTTTTGTGGATTTGAACTGGTTAGTCCCAATTTAATGAATTTATGAGGTTTAATCCATTTCTTGTGTGCTTATTCACATGCTTAATGAAGGGCCCCATTAAGTTATGTTCTTAATCCTTGGTTGAAGCACCGAAAGGAGAAAACCAAGTGATAGTTAATCAAGAAATTAGACTTAATTAACTTAGATCTAGAAATAGACTAAGGGTTAAGAGGGTTTTAATAGATTGATTAAAGAACCTAATGGGTCTTGGTTAATTTTAACTCCACGAAAGTAGGATTAAGTTAATTAAGGCACTCTTTGTCTCACTCGAAAGAGTTTTCAAAGGATTTTAGAATTAATCTCCTTTAAACCCATAAATTTCATGGATTGGGCTAGCTAGGGAAAATCCCAAAATAGCTTGAATATGAAATCCCGAACTCCGGAATCGCCTTTTTATCATTGTTAATTTCTAATCGAATTTAATTACTTGCCATTTTGAATATTGCCATATTTGAACTTGCTTACTTCAATTTGATGCAATTTTAGTTTAATTAATACATTATTGAATAGAATATTAATTTTGCACATTTAAATTGCATATCCCATTACCCATTAATTTACTACTTTAAATACTTCGATTTAGTCAACTTTTATATCAAAAATTCAATCATTAACACGACTCCTCGTGGGATCGATATTTTTCTATACTACTTGTACGACCCGTGCACTTGCGGTTGGGACGCATCAGGAATTTATTCACGCAGAGCATTCACATTATTGCATATAGGTGATCATAAGTTTATCAGTACAAGGCAAATAAAAGGGGCTGAAAAAAGGATAAATATTTTTGGAACTAAAAATTTAGAAATGATTCCGCAATTCTATTGAACAAGAAAAATGTTTATATTAAATCAATAAAATTGTTTTATGATAATATAATTATAAATAAATATAAATAATATAGGATAATATAAATAATTAATGTAGTAGACTAAATCTATTTAAAAATCTTAAATAAGTTTTTTTTTCAATTTTTCAGTCCAAGGTTTTTTTTTTTTTTTTATTTGAGAAAGAGACATGATAAAAGCAAGTGTGCATTATATTTTCCTGTCAAAAAATTTTTATTATCACTAAATTATTAAAATTTATGGCTTCTAGTACACATCCAAAAATAATAATCTAATTAATAAACTTTAATTTAATTTTATTAGAATTGTTTATAAATTTATGAAATTAAAGTTTTAATTCTAATAAAAAAAACATAATAAATAAGTTTTAAAATATTTGAGGCTCTAGTTCCTTATTGTTTTAGTATAGTGATAGCAATGGGCTCTTACATTTTAATAATATAGGAATTCTTTCTCTCTATACTATCTAACATACAAGCTATTTATAACACCTACCTCTCCTAGCGGGGTCACAGCCACGTCACATAACCCTGGGGAACTTGGCTGACCAGATGGGACCAATATTCACAATCAAGATTGGCGTGCATGGAGTTTTGGTGGTAATTAGTTGGGAGCTGGCGAGGGAATGCGTTACTACGAACGACAAAGCTTTTGCCAATCGTCCTAAAGCTCTTTCCATGGAAATATTGGGCAACAATTATTCCATGGTTGGCACCAGCCCATATGGAGAGTATTGGCTGAGCCCAAAAATGAATACTATAGAAAAAAATAAAATTTTCCTTTTAAAATTTTTAATAAAAAAAATAATAAGTCTAAGATTGTAAATTTGTTAATTTCACTTTAATTTAATATTAAATTCATTTCAAATTAAAATTTATATAAATTTCTTAAAGTATAAAAAATAAAATAACAATTATTATTTTCCATATATATATATGATTGAAATTTCATTTTAATACTTTTATAATAAATTTCATAATAATTATAATTTATGAAAACTAAATTGAGAAAGTGAGAATCAAAAGATCAAAATATTAATTTTGTTTCAAATTAAATATTTTAAATTATATAGATGGGAAATATATGACTTTATCTGACTCCATCACTCGGCTTCATATATAAAAATGATTTTATTAATTATTAAATTAAATATTTATATCGAGATTTATATAAAAATAATTAAAATATATATAATAAATATAAGAAATTATATATAAATATTTAATTTAATGGCTACTAAGTTCATCCTCATATATTCGAACTTTTCATAATTGTATCATTTATTATATATGTAATTAATAAAATTTTCTTGCTTATTAGAAATACTAATCTTGAAGCCTCTAACGAGGAATAGTAGAAAATGGCAAAATGCCACGATTACCATAGAAGATAAACCATTAAAGAAAAAATTATATAATATTATTGTGATTTTATGTCAGAGGTAAATGGCCCCAAAAATTATAACAACCAAACTGAAACATTTAAAAAATAATAATAATAATTTTTTTATATATTTATCAATATAAAATTTGCTTGCGTAATTTCCCAACATGGAAACTCCGGAAGACGCCTCTTCCTCTAAAATAATAATAGATTAACTTTACAGTCACCATTTTTCTTTTTCAATCCATAATTTAAAAAAAAAAAAAAAAAAAGAAGAGAACAGTTGCGGTCGCCTGCCGGCAATGGTGGCAGTGATCTGCAGAGGCAGAAGTCCAGTGAGATTGAATGATTTGGCAAGGACCTTGCTTGTGAGATAGCGATATATATCTCTTTTGGTCTCTCTGTGTGTAAGTTTAGCAGTTATTATTTAATGTAATTTCATTTTTATTCAGATGAGGGAGCTTCTTTTTCAAAATTTTTTTAACCATTTCAACAGATGTCGCTCTCTAGCAAACGTATTTCAACAGATGTCGCTTTCTAGCAAACGTATTTCAACAGATGTCGCTCTCTAGCAAACGTAGTCTAAGTGTTAAACTCGGTCTACTTAAGCGTTCCTCCCTCTCGTGATCATCCACCACCCAAATTTAGCGACTATCACTACAAGAAATTTAGTTTGTTATGACAAAATAAATTTTGATAAATTATATTTTATCACAATATATAGATATATTATGACAAAATTATAATTAGTCATATTAAACATAAAAAGATAATAATTTAGTGATAAAATACAAATTTATCATAATATTTTGTCATAATAAAAAAATGTGTAAGACATGTAGTGTCAAATAAATATTTTGTTATAATGTTTTGTCACAAAATCATTGGCGCCAAAAATTTGACGCCAATAAATTAGATGTCGTGACAAACATATTTGGTGAAGGAAAAAACTAATCACTATATTTTATTATATAAGATTTTGATACAAAAGATTTTGTTACTATATGTAATATTTACTGTTATAAAAATATTTGTCACAATAAATAATTAATTGAAAATAATAGTTACAAAAAAATGTTTATCAATTTATGTATTATATATTGTGACAATATTTTTAAAATAAAACAGGAAAATATGGTGATAACATAATTTTGTCAAATATATTTAAATATTTACCGCTAAAAACTTTTGTCGCAACAAATAAATTATCAGTAATAATAGTAAAATAGGTTTTTCAATAATGGTTATTTTCCATTCAATTTATCAATAATATTTGAAGTTAAAATATTATTATGAAAAATTAAATATAATAGAATAAAATGTAGTTCACAATAAAATAAGTGGTTTACAATATGTTTTGAGTATAAAAAAAAAAAAATAATATGCAGTAACAAATATTAAAAATCATCATCATCTTCCTCATCATAATTGTCTTCATTGTTGTCATCTTCTTCCTTGTCATCAGCATCACTAACACAATAATCAATAATTGTATCATCTTCTTCATCAATAGAATCATCACTAATTGTATCTTCACTTGATTTTCGGCTATTCCTTGAGAGTATAGTGGTAGCATCAATTTCTTCTAAAATTTCATCATCATGATGCAACGATTCTATATCTTGATTATCAATTTGTTCAATCACATTTCCATCATTTATCTCATATTGCTGATAGGGCTCGTCATTAAAGTCAAATCTTTCATTATCTATTCCTTCATTTTCTGGAACATCATATACATTTCTAGGATAAGATTTCTACACAATTTTCCAACCACTGCCATTTTTTATATCATTTATATAAAATGCTTGCGATGCTTGATTTGCCAACACAAAAGGGTCATCTACATACCATTTTCGATTCACATTAACACTCATTAATTGGCCATATGTTCTTGATCCATTCTTTTTATCGCCGATATTCCACCAGTTACATTTAAACACATAAACACAATTCCCATGACAATACTCAAGCTCAATGATATCAGTTAACTCACCATAAAAATCAATTTCTTCTGAATTATGTTCTCCTTTCACCACAATACCACTATTTTGAGTATGACGATACTTGTCACGTTCAATATTGTGAAATCTAATTCCATTCACAATTATACCACTATACTTTGTAACACGCATATCAGGCCCTAAACCCAACACATATAAATGATTTGTTGATTCAAGTGAGCCTCTTAGATTCTTTTGTACCACCTAAAAAATAATATTCATAAAAAATCTAGTAAGTATCTTGTTTGATAATATATATTTAATCAATAATAAAAAAAAAAACTTACATATTGCTTAAACCAAGATGGAAATTCATCCTGATGTCTATGTTGCACATTAGCAATACTTTGTCTTTGAAGTTCTTCCTTGTGCAAACTATACATGTGAAACAACATATTAGTTTTATATATATATATATATATATATATATATATATATATATATATATATATATATATAATGACTTGTAATTACAACTGAATTAAACGCAAAACTTTTAAATGATATCATAACTTACTTTAAATAAGATTCTATCATCTCGCAATTATTAAGTATGTACCATTGAATTTTCTTGAAATCAGACAAGGATAGCATATCATATACAGCTGCTCCTAAAGTTCTTGCCTTTTGTGCAAAAATTAAAAACCCATTGGGTATCGACATTTGAGGCCTATCAAAATTCCTTTCCACTTGATTGTGCCTAGTTTCAACACCACGAAAGTACATGGAACAAAAGTTAAGGCACTCTTTATTGATATATGCCTCAGCAATGGAACCTTCTGGGCGAGCTTTGTTGCGCACCGTTTGTTTCAAAGAACATAAGAACCTAAAATCATTTATTTAATAGAGAGAATTGATATAAGTAATTATATAACAATGCTCATAATTGAATAAAATAATAAAATAAAGCATAAAATTTGAAGTTACCTTTCAACAAAATACATCCATCGATATTGAACTGGTCCACCAAGTTCTATTTCACGTGGTAAGTGAATTGATAAATGTGTCATAATCACAAAAAATGATGGTGGATATATGGTTTCAAGTTTACACAATATTAGAGCTATATCATTTTGTAACTTATGTAAAGTAGCTCTTTCCATTGTCTTCGAGCATAAGTCTTTGAAGAAAGAACTCAACTCAGACAACACAATATAAAGATCCTTTCTCAAAAAACCATGAGCTACAGCTGGAAGTAATCATTGTAAAAATACATGATAGTCATGGCTTTTCATTCCTGATAATCTACAATCATCAACATTTACGCATCGAGACAAGTTAGAGGCATAACCATCAGGTAACTTAATTAATTTTAACCATTCACAAAACTTCTTCCTTTCTGATAATGGTAAAGTGTAACATGCTAATGGCATTAAAATCCTGTCACCATCTCTTTGCAAGTGCAATTCTTTTCTTATACCCATTTCTTCCAAATCCAAACGAGTCTTGACATTGTCTTTTGTTTTCCCATCTATTGCCAACAACGTCCCTATAATGGTTTCACTTATATTTTTCTCAATGTGCATCACATCCAGATTGTGGCGTAACTTCAATGTTTTCCAATAAGGAAGTTCAAAAAATATACTCCTTTTAGTCCAATTCAGCTCTTGTTCTGTACGCTTACGCTTCCTTTTATTACATGGCTTTCCAAATTTCACATCTTGTGGAATATAAGATGTTTGGATAAGTATGTCGTCTCCTGATAATTCTTTGGGTTTTTCTTGATACTCTATCTTACCATTAAACTTTTTACTTTTCCTCAATGGATGTTGTTTATCCAAATATCTACGATGACCCATATAACATTGCTTCTGCCCATTCTTTAAAGTAAGTGAATATGTCCATTTGTTGCAAACTGGACATGCTAATTTTCCCTTTGTACTCCACCCAGATAACATTCCATAAGCAGGAAAATCATTTATAGTCCATAACAATGCAGCATGTAATTGAAAATTTTCATTACTATATGAATCAAATGTCTCCACACCATTTTCCCATAATTCTTTTAGTTCATCTATTAATGGTCGTAAATAAACATCAATATCATTACCAGGAGAATCCTTACCTGGTATAAGCATGGATAAAAATAAAAATGGCTCCTTCATACATTTCCAAGGTGGCAAATTGTAAGGAAGTAGAATGACCGGCCACATACTATAACTGGTGCTCATATTGCCAAATGGGTTGAATCCATCACTTGCAAGCCCAAGTCGCACATTGCGAGGATCTCGAGCAAACCAATCATTTTCCTTATCAAACTCTTTCCATGCCTCAGCATCAGCTGGATGCCTAATAACATCATCATTTACCCGCTTTTCTTTATGCCACCTCATATCCTTAGCAATTTCCTTCGACATAAATAATCTTTGAAGTCTAGGTTTCAAAGGAAAATATCTAACTACCTTTTGAGCAATCTTCTTACATTTACCCAAACCATGCTTCCATCGAGGGGCTCTGCACATCGGATTAAGGCATGTATCTAAATGCTCATACTCCTTCCAATATAGTATGCAATCATTCACACATGCATCTATGGTGATATAACCAAGGCCAAGATCATGCATCAATTTTTTCACCTCATAATAAGATTTGGGAAGTGTTTCACCTTCTGGGAGAGCATCCTTGAATAACTCTAAGTTCATACTGAAGGACTTATTACTAGAATTAGTAATTGTTTTGTTATAAATCATCTTGATAAGAAATGACAATTTGGAATACTTCTTACAACTTGGGTATAGTTCGCATTGAGCATCATTCAACAATCTAGCAAATTTCTCTACTTCCTTTTCAGATGAGGTTGTTTCATGATTGCTCGAGGGTCGTTCACCACTAAATTCTGTGAAATTAGAATTGCACATGTCTTTTAACATTTCAAAAGTATTGTCATGTTGATCTTCAACTTGATCACTAAGATTATCATCATCATGTGAATCACCCAAATGAATACCAACATCTGATTCAAAAGACTCACCATGATGTGTCCACTGAGTATAATCCTCAGCAAACCCATGAAGAAACAAGTCTTGTTTCACCTCTGCCACTTTTTTCAAGTAACAATTGTTACAATTTTTGCATGGACATCGAATCCTACCATTGGAGTCAACATTTTGTTTTGCAACATCTAAGAAACTACGCACCCCTTGAATATATTCTGAACTAAATTTATTCTTATTTAGCATCCAACTTCTATCCATTATGTTAACCTGTAATAAATAAATAAAGTAAAAAGCATAAGTTTGGGATTTAAACCTACATTTGGCAAGGGAAAGGAGAGAAGTTTCAAACTTAAAAGGCTAAGTTTCTAATATCATATTGGGCAATTTAATATAATTTTTTCTTGAAAATCATATTCAAAGAATTATTATAATTATTTATATATTTATTAAAAATATTACTATAAATAGAATTTTTTTTTTTACAAAATTTACCCATAAAAAAGAATTAAAATCACTAATTTAGCTCATTGGTGTGATATCATTCAAATTAAAAAAATTAATGAGGAATATATATATATATAGAAAATTCAAATTTCAAAATATTCAAGGCAACTTAATCAACTTATAAGAAAATTTTTTAAGTATTTATAATATAACATAATTAAGAAAATTTGACTCAACGAACTAAGGAAAAATATATTTCTGTTTTATTGAATTGGCTCCAATTATGAAATAATCTTTATGATATAATTAATTTTAGACTATAATTAAAGAAAACTTACATAATTATCACGTTGAAGATTTTGATTAAATCTCCACAAAAGAGTTAACTTATTCAAATAAAATCAACAACAATTGCACTAATAGATTTTACGGTATCAATTCTCTTGCCAAATAGTAGTAATTAGCCTATGATCTCTTTATTTTATTTGACAAATGACCATATTTACAAGGACTCCATTTGCACTAGTTACACTGTGTCTTCTATTTATTATGTATATTTGTGATGCAAAAATTAAAAAAAAAAAATACAAAAGACGAAAGGATAAATTTTATGGACGAAGGGCTAAAGAATGTATCTAATTAATTTAAAAAATTACTAAAAAGAAGTTGGCGAAGGGCTAAAGAATGTACCTTAATTGGCAATTATAACTTGTGAAAATTTGAGATGGGCAAGAACCAACCAAACTAAATCCAATGATCAAACCTAATTATAACATAAATTTGAATCTTTAATTACAATCCAATCAATACAATTAAAAAGTTACCAAGATTAATCTTATAGTGAAATTAAGAGGATATATACACACAAATATATAGCTCAAATATAATTCAATAAAGTTACTCATAAAAAAAAAATTGATATCAATAACAAAATCTGATTAAAAATTCAATTGTACAGTGTACTTCAATTTAGTTCATGCACCATAAAGACTAGAATACAGGAATTAGAGTGTTAGATTACAAAGATAATGAAAATAGGTAAAGAAATTATGATAGCCATAAATAAAATGTTAAAATAAATATAAATATAATTGAACCTGTTATTCGAAATAATGTTGATGTGCTTGAGAAAATTAGATTACTCTATAAATTTTGGCGATGGAGAATGACTTGCGCAAGGTTGAGTAAAATTTCAATTTTTTTTTTCTCTTATATATATATATATATATATATATATATATATATATATATATATATATATATATATATATATATATATACATCTTATTAAAGTTCATATAAGATTCAATTTTTTACTTTTGCATTCCAATATTGTTTAGGATTTCTAATTCTTATATTTTATTCGGACTCATATTATATTATTTAAATTGATCATTTAGTTAAAGTCTTTTTTATTTTTAATTAAAGCTTGGATATTTTAAGTCCTACTTGGACTTGAAGTCCATCAATCCTTATCAAATAAGGATCTGACGAGGTTAATTCTACAATACAATTATAGGTATGAAAATAATTTAGAATATTAGAACAATTTGACATTAAAAATAAAGTTTTGCCTAAAATTTTCTTTATTAAAATCTAATCATATTATATTAATTTATTCCAAATTTTAAAAGATAACTGCAATTGATAATGAAAATATGTAAAAATAAAAAATATGATGACATAATAAAAGGTTAAAATAATTATAAATACTCTAAAAATAATGAACCTGTTATTCGAAATAATATAGATGTGCCTTCAGAAGTTTAAAAGATCGATATGTAATTTTAGGCAAATGGTGGATAGTGAGCTCGTATAAATAGAAATTTCAATAGTTTTTTTGTTTATACTCCTTTAATATATAAATGAATCCAACTATATCTTTATATTAAAGTCCATATAGGATTCAGTTTTAAACTTTTTGCATTCCAATATTATTTAGGATTTCTAATTCTTATTTGATTAGGACTTATATTAAATTATTTAAATTCATAATTAGTTTAAGACTTTCATTAATGTTGGACTTTTAATTAAATTCCTAATTATTTTAGTTTATTCAAATTAAAATATTTCTTCATAATTCAAGATATTGGTTAGACGACTTGTAATCATTATTTTGATTGTTGTTGCATAAGGAACATATAATTAATTCTAATTTTTTCATAATGAATTCTTAAATGTCGATGATAAAAAAAATTTTATTTGTACCTAAACTTACAATATATCATATTTACATTATTTTATTAAATAATTAATATCATTTTTTTTATTTCCTCTTAACGTACTTAAACCATTAAAAATAAATTAGCTTTCGACAAGTCATTAATTAATTAATTAAAAATATTATCTCATTAAATTCTGTAAAACAAAAAATTTGATACTATTTTTTTCACTTAATAAAAAAATCAGAATTTGCTTTCAAATCATATAATAGAATATAATATCTTTTAATTAAAAAAAAATAAAATATAGGATAAAAATATGTTTTAATTAGTTTAATATAAAAGAATATCAATTTGTTTAAAGTGATCAAACTTTCACGGATAATGACAAGTTTAGCCAATTTAATTAGAAAGAAACAATCCTAACAAATTGCTACGTTCTACAGCCATATTTTTATTTATTTAGAAAGAAAATCGGCAGTTTTTTTTCTTATTCCCTCCAAAAAAAAAATTAATAATACCCTAATATATAAGAAGTGTACTTCAACCTTCCATCTCTTCCTTATATTTTTATGCATCCCAATACTCCTTTGTCTTCTTAGCTATTTTCTTTTCACTATTTTTGCTCTAATCGGTGGTTGCGCTCATCACTTGTAAGTGCCTTGCCTTTTATTTATATATTCCTTTTTTTTTAATGATTCCCTATAGATATTTCATGGATATAAATTTTAGGGTTTTTCATGGATATAAATTTTAGGGTTTTATTATTTGTGAAATTTTAAAACCTTTGTTTCAATGGCTCTCTACATATGGTTACGAATATTAATTTTAGGTTTTTATTATTTATGAAATTTGTGATAATAAATCAATATAATTATTTGACCATTGGATTTGATATATAATAATTTTAGGTTTTTATATTAAAAAAAGGTTGTATGATTTATATTTGCTTTCAAATTTTATGAAATTCAACATTTTAATGATCATGCAAATATATTACATTATAGTTACAATGCTTTATATTAATCATTGTTTGATTGTGTATTTGTATTTGGGTTTTTTACAATTTCGTTTATACAATTTCGTTCCATCCTAATATCAGTGATAATATATTTTTTTACTGAATTATTATTGCCTTGTATTTGCATAATTGTTGATCACTAGATTTTTATTGATATTAGAATGAAAACAGTTGAATCTCCCACTAAAGTGACACATTACAGTGCCAAACGATAAAAAAAAAATTAAAGAAAAAAATTGGGCATTGAAACTGTGTAAATGATTGAATTTTAGACTTTTAGTATATATATATAATATTTTTAAAAAGTAATTAATCTCAAAAAAATTGAAAAAGGTAAAAGACAAAAAAAAAACATGGTTCACAGAGCAATGAAAATAATTTTAGTATATTTATATTGTAGAAAACTAAGTAATCTAAAAAAATCAAAAATAAAAAAATCGTAACAATGAAGGTGAAAAGTTAAAAAAAATATATGGCACTATTCATAGGTTTAAAGGATTGAGTGCTAATATATATAAAATAGTGAAAAATAAATAATCTAAAAAAATAATTTTTAAGAAATAAAAACATAAAAATAAAGAATATTGTTCATATGAGGAACAAAAACATTTTTTCTAAATGGCAAAAAAAAAGATTTTAGTATATTTATATTGTGAAAAGTAAATAACCTAAATAAATTAAAAAAAAAAAAAAAACAGAAACACTACTCTCTCTCTCTCTCTCTCTCTCTCTCTCTCTCTCTCTCTCTCTCTCTCTCTCTCTCTCTCTCTCTCTCTATATATATATATATATATATATATATATATATATATATATAATGTAGATTGACTTTATTTCAACCTATTAAATTAAGTAAATTAATTTATTATATTATAAAAAATCTGAACCATAATAGTAAACTTTTAAAATATTTATTGAAACCACTACTATTATTGCTAAAATCTGCAGCACATAAGTTTTTTTCTTAGTTGAAATGATTGTGAATTTAAAATTATAAATTGTACAAAAATAAATATATAAAATAAAAAAAAGATAAAAATAATTATTAACTAAAAATAGTAAAAGTATTCTTAAACTTTTATCCACAGGTTGGATTTTTTTAGATAAATTATTTTGTATATGATATCAAAATATTTTTAACTAAAAGGTTTGGACACTTCAATTTAAATTTATTTTATTAATCAATATATTAAAATAAAATAAATTAAACACGTATTTATTTACACTTCAAGCTTTATAAAATTTTTTATAGTTAAATAATGAACTTTTAAGATTAGGGAGTTAGATATATTATTGATACTATAATGTCTTCATGTTATTGCCATTATTATTTATTTCTTTTACTTAAAACTTCAATGTGTTCAATTTTATTTTTAGATCTTAATGTGTTATTTTTCTTATAATTTATTTTTTCTATTATTGATATTGATGACTTTTGGATAAATATTAAATAATCAGTCTTGAATTGAACAACCATGGCACCAAGTCGCAAGAAAAGAGTAACTGCTGGTGGACAACACCCTTCACAAGGTCAACATGGCTGTACACCAACAAATTCTTCATTATGTAGAACAATAAGCAATCCACCAAATAGGTCAAATGTGATTGGTAATGAGTCTACACCATCAAATTCATTATTACCCAACACAATTAGCAATCCATCAATTACCTCAAATGTGATTGATAATGTGTCAACCACACCAAATGAATCAACGACTGTTGAACCAGTAAATAGTGAAGGTAATTTTTTTTTTCCTTTTAGCTTTCATAAGGTTTTAATACTCACATTTTTTTTTATCATAATGCAGCTTGTCTAATAAAAAAGAGAGGTCGCGGTATAGCTAGAGGTTTCGAGGTGAAAAAGCGTATGAAAGAGGGACAAAAAATAAAGGGTGTCATGATAAAAAAAGGAATGCATCTACCAGCTACCAGTTGGTCCAGCTGAAAAATTATTTAAAATGGAAATAGGCGTGATAATTCGATTGTTTGCACCACTCGGAGTTTTTTATTGGAAAAAAATGACTGATGATCTGAAAAAACCATTGTTCACAAAACTTGAGGTTAGATTATTATTATTATTATTATTATTATTATTATTATTATTATTATTTACTATTTTTCTTTTCTTTTTAGAAGTTATATTTTTTACTTGTGTATTTGCAGGGTGAATTTGATATATGCTTAAGTGATCCTCACACAAAGAAGGTGGTTGATAAAATTATGGCAAAACGTTTTCTGACTTACAAACATCGATGTCATAAACATTATTTAAAATTTCAAACTCCAGAGGAAGCACATAAAAATCCTCCTGAGCATATGAAAGCAGAAGATTGGGCTAAATTGTGTGGACATTTTGAAAGTGAGGAGTTCAAGGTACGTAAAGAACTATTATATTATCATCAATTAATATTGTTAATTGTGTGACACACTGAAAAGTTAAAGTTGAATATTCTATATAGGTTCGAAGTGTAGCAAACAAAAATAATAGAGACAAGTTAGAAGTTTCACATACATCTGGTTCAAAGTCTTATTGTCAGCGCATTTTTGAAATGGTATGAATATTTGACCTTGTAGGTTACATTTAAATCATTTCAATGAGCTTATTTACTATTAAATGTATTAACTTTAAATTGAAATTTTCATATCTTTCAAATATAGGAACTTTTGGAGGAAGATTTAGAGAAAGATTTGAATGAAAATATAGAAGCAAATTTAGATGAAAATTATGAGCAAATGCATGAAGACCCTATTGAGCTGAAACTTTATTTTGACACTCACCATAAGAAAGATGGCACATGGACCCATCCACAAGCTCAAGAGAATTATGTAAGTGATTTTAATATTTTTTTTATCATAATTTATGTAGTTCTTGGAATATTTGAATTAAATTATAATGTTTGTAGGAGCAAATGAAAGCTCTTTGTAAGCAAGCAATAGATGAAGGCACTGAAATCAGTGGACGTCAAATTCTAGAGAAAGTACTAAAGTCAAAATCTGGTTATGCTCGTGGACTTGGTTATGAGATGAAGCCAATTAGTTCTAAAGATTTGGAATTTGAAGCTATTCTACAAGCTAAAAAGATGACAGCTGAAAAAAGAACCAATGAATTAACAGAGCAAATTAAAAATCAAGAAGAACAAATAAAAAGTCAGCAGGCTACTATCAATGATTTGCGAGAATCACAAAATCAACTTAAGGCTTTGTTTGAAGAATTCGTGCTACAGCGAAGGAGTGAAGGGAATGCAAGTACTATTGTTTGACTTAATTTAAGCATTAATAGTTGAAATTTCTTTAGGATTATTTATACAATTTATTCTATTTATTTTTGACATTTTTTTAACTTAGTTTAAGCATTAGTAGTAGAATTTTTTATGGAATAATTTTATGCACTATTTCTATGTCATTTTTGTGATACTTTTCAATGTAATAAAGATATTATTTTAAAAAATAATTTAGTAATTTTCAATTAGTTTTTTTGTCATTATTATTTGTTATTATAGTAACTATGATAAGAAGGTTTTTGTCACATTTTTAATTAATGTCAAAAACGACTTTATCACTATAAAGATTTTGAAAAAATAAAATGTTACCATTAAAAATTTTGACATATTTATTTTGCCAATAGTTAAAAAACTTTTTGTCACATCAAATAAAATATGATGAAAATAATTTTCACAATAATTATTTTGACAAATAAAAATTAGTTACTTTTTAATTTGTGAAAAACAAGTTCGTTACTATTACAAAATAGTATTTGTTCTAATTGAATGCATAAAACTTATATTTTGTCACCCTTATAAATTTTTGATGTAATATATTTTGTCACAAAATATTAATTGTGATTAAATATTTTGTCATTCTCCCAGCTTTATGACAATTATATTTTTGTCAGAATTTCAATTGTGATGCAATAAGTTCATCACATTAATTATTTTTTGATAAATTTTTTGTTGTCACTATAAATATTACAACAAATATTTTTGCCACATTAAATCACAAGTGATAAAATTTATTTTGTCAAAATAACTATCATGACAATTAATATTTTGTCATAATTACATTTATGAGAAATTTATTTGTCATTATTAAAATTTTGGCAAAATATTATTTGTCACAATATAAAATTTTGTTACTATAAAGGTCAATAATTTTACCTTAAACATAAAAATATTGTGACAAAAGTTGGCTTGTTGTGACAAACTTATCTTCTTTTGAGACAAAGTATTTTGTCAAAATATTATAGTTTTAGTGACATGTTACCTTTGTCACTATAATTGCTAATTTATTTTCACAAAATTAAATTTGTCACCATTTACTTATTAAGACGAGCTTATTTTGACAAACAAGATGACAAAATAAATTTGTCACAATAGAATTATTGTGATAAAAGTGGTATTTATAATGACAAAATATATTGTTAGTATAAACTAAAATTCTTGTAGTGTATGGAGTACATTTTTCCATTCTCTGCAAGTTTTATGGTCATCATACTAGCCCTTGTAACCCTATTCAACTATTTTTTTACGATATCAAGAAAAGCATCCAATAAGAAGAGACTACCACCGGAAGCCGCCGGTGGATGGCCTGTTATTGGCCACCTACCTCTCCTCGCGGGGTCACAGCCACGTCACATAACCCTGGGAAACTTGGCTGACCAGATGGGACCAATATTCACAATCAAGATTGGTGTGCATCGAGTTTTGGTGGTAAATAATTCGGAGCTGGCGAGGGAATGCCTTACGACGAACGACAAAGCTTTTGCCAATCGTCCTAAAGCTCTTGCCATGGAAATATTGGGCTACAATTATTTCATGGTTGGCACCAGCCCATATGGAGAGTATTGGCGCCAAATACGCAAGATTGTCAGTCTTGGGCTTCTCTCCAATCAACGGCTAGGGATGCTCAAACATGTGCGCGAGGCTGAGGTAAAAGCATCCATCGAAGGGTTATACAATGAATGGATCAAGAACAAGAATAATTCGAGCCAAGTTTTGGTGGAATTGAAGAGATGGTTCTGGGACGTAAGTCTAAATGTGATATTCAAGATGGTTACAGGGAAAAGATATGCAGAGCCCAAAAAAGGCGATGAAGGTAGAGACAGCGATGATGAATGGCGATATGCAATGAGAGATTTTTTCAAATTGACTGGGAAGTTTGTGGTGTCAGATGCGTTTCCATTCCAAAGGTGTTTGGATCTTGGTGGGGATGAGAAGGTGATGAAAAAGACAGCAAAAGGGCTAGACAATGTACTTGGAGAATGGTTACACGAACACAAGCAGACGAGAGCTTCCGGCATGGCAAAGAAAAGAAGGAAGACTTCATGGATGAGTTACTGTCCATCATGGATAACGCAAAAGAGTTCTCTAGCCAAGATGTTGATACTATTATCAAATTTACGTGCCTGGTATACAGAGAGATACATAGAAAACCCTTATATTAGAAAAAGTAAAAATCAATGTTTTATTTGTTCTGAAATGATATAATTTCTCTGATTCACATGCAGGCTCTTATTCTAGCTGCTTCAGACTCTACAGCGGTAACACTAACTTGGACTTTGTCATTGCTACTCAACAATCGTCATGTTTTAAAGAAAGCACAACAAGAGTTAGACATCATTGGCGGTAGAGAAAGGCAAGTGAACGAATCAGACACGAAGGATTTGGTTTAACTCCAAGCCATCATCAAAGAATCGTTTAGGTTGTATCCTGCTGGTCCATTATCGGTGCCACATGAATCCATAGAAGATTGCAGTATAGGAGGCTATCACATTCCAGCAGGTACACAGCTTATTCTAAATATTTCAAAAATTCAAAGAGATTCGCATGTGTGGTTGAATCCTTCAGAGTTTATACCAGAGAGGTTTCTTACAACCCACAAGGATGTTGATGTTAAGGGCCAGAATTTTGAGCTAATACCATTCAGTAGTGGAAGAAGAATGTGTCCTGGAGTTTCATTTGCTGTTCAAGTTTTGAACCTCACACTTGCTACTTTGTTACATTCTTTTGAAATTGAAACTCCATCAGGCCAACCAGTTGATATGACCGAGGGTGCTGGACAAATCAACATCAAAGTCACTCCCATCGATGCTCTTCTTGAGCCACGCCTTCCTCCTCACTTTTACTGCTATTAATAAATGATATCAACCATGCGGAGATTCTAGGTCGCACTTGAACTTTGTTGGCGATGTTCATCGTAATGGGGTTGATGGTACTTTCTTTATTGAATCAGCTCTACTAGCCTAGCCTAGCATAGCATAGTTTAGTTGCAAAGACACATCACCCATCAGGCACCTTTAAGTCCGAGTTCAAATAAAAAAAAAAGTCGAACTATGATAATAAGCGTAACTTATTTATGTATATTATGATGATGGTGTAATAAATCAACTTTTATATGAGAATAAATTAAATGCTAAATTACATTAACTTTTTTTTTCTCTCTCTCCTTTCTCTATCCCACAACCCTTCACTCTTTTGGTTTTCATAATCCACAGCTGAGAAATTTTTCAAAACATGAGATTAGTAAGAAAAATTTTTCAAATTTTGGGTGAGGAGAAATTATTCTTCAAACTAGGGTTTTCAATTCATTGTGCCAATCATAATAATAAATAATGTGTCGCATACTCTTCATCAATCTAATTGATGAAATACTCAAACTATCAGCTTTTTTGTAATTTTTTCAATGGCAAACAACTAAAAAATTTCTAAAGTGCAGGTTCTTTGTTAGTGAAAATGCAAATAAGTGGCTTTTAAAATGGCGCATCTCAAACATTAATTTATAATTTACTCTTAAATTAATTGAATTGACAATTACATAATTCAGTGAATTTTGTACTTGTATGACTATTCTTCGGATCTAAAAGGGATATGTCTTTTTGATAAGCAAAATTTTATTAATAAAATTCAAGATAAATTTAGCATGAACAACATTGCTAACCCAAGTCAATAGATCACGAATATTTATATTTTAAATTTTACTTAATTAACTTATTATTACTCGCATATGATCATAACTATGCTATGTTGATTTTTTGTTTTTTCAGATTTTTAAGTTGAACTATTAAAGCTTGCTTTTCTAGTCACACTTGCTCCTATAGTAGGGGAGATAGGGTGTGACAATTTTTCTATCAATCAATTTATCATTATATCAAAAGTTGTTTCTAATGTAGATAGCCATTTCATTTACAAGTGAAATATTATTTAAAATTATAATAATTCTATTTAAAAAATGATAAATCTTATTTAAAAATATGAATGGTATGCTAATTTTTTTTTATTAATTAAACTTATATAAATCAAATTATATAATCAGATGTAAATAATACTTTTTTTCTAAATTAAATATTAAGAATTAATTGATTTAATTTTCCATAACAAAAATTTATTAATAATTATCACTTGATCTCAAAAGAATCAAATAAGTATTCAAAACTTTAAAGAGGGCGAAACGCCTATCCTATTTTTTATTTATTGTCTTTTCTTTCGGTTTCTTTAATTCTGCATGAGACAAATGTTTAATATATAAAGCTTAAGATCAACTGTTTGTCATGAGGCTTTGATTTGCAGCATTCGGCAAGTTGTGGACATGAGCCATTAAATTTTTAATAGAAAATATCCCATTCTGGTAATTTAGTTTATCAACTGTTTGTCATTTTGGTAAAACGACAATTCATATACGTGTATCTTTGACAATATATGAGATGACGTGACATGCGCGCAGTTTCTTTGCAATAATTAAATATATATTGACTTTAAAATTTATGTCGCTAAATTTACCAAGCACGGGGCAATTTACCGAAGCATGCCGACAAAAAAAAAAATTTATTAAAAGAGAATAAATTTAAAATTATTTATTAAAATAGGATGTTTTAACTTGTACGGAAAAGAGAGAAAATTAATCATTAGTATAAGTAATAATTAGTGAATAAAAAAATTAAAAGATATATATAATTACTTAAAAAGTAATTAGATGCTATTCTAAAAAACATCTAATTATTTTTTTATTCTTAAAAATTTATATTCATTATTTTAAGGTCTTTAAAATTTTTTTTAATTATAAAATTATTCATATATTTTATAAAATAATTATAAATATTATAACTATTTATAAATAAGTTTTTATATTTTTATAATTAATAAATATGTGAGGATTAATTTTTAAAATTAAAAAATTAATATTTATTATATATAAAAAAGTTAAAAATTATACATAAAATTATAACTATATAACATAAAATATTTAAAAATACAAATATTATTTATATGTAAATGAGCACTAATATTTATTTGGCAAATTAATAAAATTAGTATAGTGAATAAATTATATTAAATATTTTATAAATATTTGAAAATTGGTATTATTTAGTGTTTATTAATTTAAAAAAAATTAAATTGTGATAAATATTATTAATATTAATTAATAAAAAAGATATGAATAAATAATTGTTGAAATATATTAATTAAAGATAAATAAAATAATAAAAGTAATGTGTGTACATATATATTATTTCTTTAATTTATAATTTATCAAGTTTGGACAATATCACAATCTTATGGGGAGTTTGAATTATATAACAATTAGAATTTGCATTAAAATCTTGTAACCAGGAACAACTCAATGCGATTTCACAATCACAAAAGATTGAATTATCTTATAAATTTTAATAAATAGAGATTTGATGAAATTTGATTTAAAGGAAAAAAAAATGAAAGATTCTTGGTTGAGTTTCAGGTGGATTTTTATAAATCTCCAGACTTTCACTCTAAAAGGTGGCAACTTAGAAAAAAAAAATATAAGTAACATTTAAATATTTTAGTGATAATCTATTTAATTAGTAAGAATATAAAGGACAAAATAAACAAAATAAATGAAAATATATAATCAAGTGTCATAACTCGATTATCTAATTATCAATTTTTTCTTCCCATATAATTCATTGATTAATAATTATTAAAAGCTATTTATTATATACTAATTATCAAAATTTTATGTTATTAAATATTGAAACTATATTTAAAATATGTATACATTGTTTTTATTATTTTGTTTATTTTGATTTTTTTAATTTCATATTTCACAAACATTAATTTAATATTTATAAATTATTTTATTTATTTTTAAATAATTTATTTCAACAATTATTTATTCATATTCTTTATTAATTCATATTAACAATATTTATCATAATTTAATATTCTATTAAATTAATAAATACTAAATAATACTAATTTTTAAATATTTATAAAATATTTAATATAATTTATTCACTATGCTAATTTTATTAATTTGCTAAATAAATATTAATGCTCATTTACATATAAATATTTTATTCACACTGCTGTGGAAGGACCAAATGTAAGAATAACAGCACTTGCAAATGTTACCAAAGCCAGAAATGAGTAAGATGCTCCAGATGTGAAATTGAGGTAAAATATTTACTCTTTATGATATTAGAGACCTATGCATTATCATATATGTACTACATTATTTGTGAAGAGAGGAGTTCAAATGGATAAATCTGAATGAGATATTCTAGTTATTAACCCTTTAGAGCACAGTATGATGGGGAATAGGGTCTGGTCCCTAAAAATTGAACTGAGATGGGGGGTATTATCAACTGATGGGATTAAAGTGGATTTTAAGAAGATAGGAACCATAGTGAAATGAAAGCCACTTAAGAATGTTAAGTTGAGTAGAATAGTAAAAGTTAAGCCAGCCCTAAGAAGTGGAGTCTAGAAGGATAAGATATTAGAAAATCTGGTCCATAAGGATATACTGTAGTGACTATGTAATGTTCTTGATATTTGTACTGTAAGCTGCAGATTATAGTATTGACAAGGGATTATTGTGTAGAGCTACGTGCTTCATCGTGGTACACCAAGATGAGGTTGTTTGCAAGTGGTCTTTGCTTGGGTATAGTTACGCTAGAATATAGTACTATTAAGGGAAATAAATGTGGAAATTCTAGTTAGAAACTTAAAACTTTAGAGCTGGCATATCGAAAGGTAACAATTATAAGGTAGCTAGAGTCAGTGACTCGGTTACCCCAGCGTGAACTACAATTACTACAGGAATTGCTATAAGCCTAGACGTTTCAGTATAGCTATAAATTAGAGAGAACACCCTGAGGGTGAAGCCATCTAGTCCTCGATATGGGGTCTTACAATTATTTTGATATTTTAGTCAGAAAGGAATGATTTAGATAATTGAGAAAATACTCAGAAGTTGTATTGCTACTCTTAGAGGGAGCAAGAATAGATACCTTCCATTGATGGAGTTCGCATATAGTAATAGTTATTAAATAAGCATAAAGATATCAGGATATAAGGCCTTGTGTGAGATAAATGCAGAGTACCTAGACAAGGGCAAGTTAACAGGATTAGAATTGGTAAAAGAGACTAAAGACCAGTAAAGATCCTAGTATGAGAAATCAAGGAACTAATGAATAAGAGAATTTCATGGGTGGAAATACTAAAGGCAGAGGAAACAATGATGGGAGAGTGAACAAATAATGAGATAAAGATATTCTCAGTTATTTGAATCCAATGAATTTCAAGGACGAAATTCCTTTTCAGAGGGGAAAAATTGTAACGCCCTCACTTTAGGTAATCCGTACGTTCAACTGTTCCAGTGACCAATGTCTGTCCGAACAGCCAGAATGTCTAGAATTATATTTAAACTAGAATAAGGAGTCATAAATAACCTAAATAAAGATCAAGAAAAATTAAAGAAAAATAAAAGAAGCAAAAATGTAAAGAAGTTAAGTGAGCCGAAGCTCTAACGATAGGTAACCTAAGGGGAAGCGACTGTGAAGATAGTTAGTAACCCTAGACTCGTGGGGAACCCTGTGAAATAATTTTTGGGACTCAAGTAAAGGATTCTTGAGGCTTAGATGGCAATAGAATGCCAAGGAAATATAAGAAAAATTATGTTAATTGGTAC
The DNA here is from genome assembly GCF_030052815.1 of Hevea brasiliensis. Taxonomy (NCBI): domain Eukaryota; kingdom Viridiplantae; phylum Streptophyta; class Magnoliopsida; order Malpighiales; family Euphorbiaceae; genus Hevea; species Hevea brasiliensis. The sequence continues at coordinate 5,209,737 of NC_079494.1, read as the reverse complement.
AGACAATTTTAACTCGGTAAGCAAAACGAATGGCATTTTGGTCATTTCTTAATGAAAATAATAGATGGAAAATTAAGAAAATTAATTGCAAATTTTAAATGAAAATTAAATGAAAATTTGCCTAATAAGACAAACTATTTATTTAACATTAAATTAAACTTAAATATCTTAAAAAAAGTAGAAAAACCATCAGATTTCTCTTCCTCTCCAAAGCTTGTCGTCCTCCTCTTCGTTTTCTCTCTCAAAGTTTCTTTCAAAACCTCCATTAAAACCCACTACCAAGCTTGAAATCCAACCAATCTCACCCCAAAACTCACACTTCTCTTCACTAAAAATTTCTCTTACATTTTGAGTAAGTGTTTGGCAGCCAAGAAAGAGAAGGAAAGTGAAGTTTCGGCAAGTCCAAGTTGGGCACAAGTGAGGTTAGTGCCATAACCAAGCTTCTTTCTTTCTTTAATCCTTATTAGAGTAGTGAATTAAGTAGAAATCTTATGAAATTGAAGGAAAATATTAAGTGTTTGAAGAATCAAATTTTTGGCAGCCATGAGAAGATTGGGGTTTGATGAATTTTTTATGAAATTAATTTGTTTATTAATGTTGTTGATGAAAATATATGATAGATAAGTTGATTAGAATGAGTTGGTATGTGTTGGATGAAATTATTGATTGTGAGGGTTAGAGTTTGTGATAAATTGGGGATATTGTGCTTTGATGCTTAATTGGTGTTATTAAGGTTAATTAGTGACCATTTGACATGGTTTGACCTTAAAATGGAAGTGATTGTGGCATTGAATTATGAATTGGAGGTGCTGCCCTTTTGCTGGAAATTCTGGACTTTGAATCCAGTGGGTCTGGGCAGTCATAAGTTGAGTTGTGTAGCTTCAATTGGTATAAGACTAATTGAAAGTGAAACTAGGGATATAATGCCACATTTTTCATGAAGAGACCTTATCTACAAAACCAACATAAAGTAATATAAAAATTGCCTAAATCCGGATAATCAAAATCTGGACCTGGAAAAATGACCATATGAACAGTATTTGTTCAAATGGCCATAACTTTGTGTAGAGAGGTCCAAATGACCTGATTCTTGAACCTATGAAAAGTTTAGACATATTAGAACAACTTTCATGAGGAATTGAAACCCAAATTCTAATCATAACCTAATCAAATTGCTAACCAAAGTTAGCTCCTCAAAACTACTAAAACAAAAATTTGCTTAGAAATTGTGGACAATAACCAATCCGGCCAGCTATGGTAAAAATATCATAACTTGAGCTAAAAAACTCCAAATTGAATGATTCAAAAAGAGAATCAAAGTAGAGACATTAAGGAACAACTTTGATGAAGAAAGTTTAGCCAAATTCACACTGTAGATAGGTCCAATGGAACAGTAAACTTAGGTGACCAAAAACTAAAATTTTGAAAATACATCTAGGCAACTTTGAATTTCAATTGGCAACTAATGCCAACAAGTTTATAACCCAAAATGTGGTATTATTATGAATTTAGAATTTTCAATCCTATTATTTATTAAATAGTTAAAATTTGCATGAATAGTAATGTGAATAGTAAATACAATGACACAAAATGTAAGAACTAAATTGCTAGAGGAAATTAAGGTATGAAATTTGAAATCTATGAAATGTTCTTGGATTATTTGGAATAGGAATGGTAATTCACCTAAATGACTTAATGAACACTTAAATTATGTGAATAGGTAGTTAGGATTTGTATTCCCATCACAAATAGAACTCATAATATATAAGTAATACAACTTGAAATATGAAATATAATTAACATAAATGGATTGTTAAAGGTATAGATGAGATGAAGCTATCATTAGGACTTATGTTTTCATTGCAACTAGAATAATAATACCCTACTCAATAAATGGTATATGAGAGGAAATAAGGTGAGTCATAAATACTTAGTAAGTAAAATACTTCTTGAATTGTGAATTCATATAAATAGTATAATGAATAAATGAATCACATGAATATGTGAATGGGACATTAGTTCTCATCATGAGAGAAAGGAAGAATGTTTTGAGTACAATGGTATGTGAAAACAATTGATGTGAATTGTGATCAATATAGATCATATAATGAATGTCTAAATTACGTAGAAATGAGATTTGGAAATTTTGCTTCCATCATAGCTAGAATTAAAATGTTATAAAATATAAATAGAAAATATAATGAAAGAATAAAACATATGAACATTTAATTGTACTAATGTGTCCATGTATTGCCTAGACACGTGTATCACATTGGATAGATTGGCATGCCAATAGGGGATTATGTGAGTAGTACTGCGTAAGGCTTTATGCCTATATTTATGACTTGTATGCCAGACTATTTGTTATCATGGCTTCTTAGCCATATTGATTGCATACATGGTTGACATTTTGTGTATTCAAGTCCCACGGTATGACAGCCTGAGGCACTGTGGTGCCCTGTGCTAGCTATATTGATTGCATACGTGGTTGACATTTTGCGTCCCATGATATGATGGCCAGAGACACCATGGTGTCCAGTGCCAAGGACCCACTTATCCAGTTTAGTCAGTCTGTCATAAGTTACTTGTGCAGTGAAATTTGTTAAGAATAATGGAAATTAAATAAATGAGTAAGAAAGACCTAAAATGAATTAGATTAGCCTTAAAATTTTATTTATTATGAAACAATCCGAAACATCTAGAAATTATTGAGTAAAGTGATAAAAAGATTAGCAAAATAAATATAACTTAAATAATTATTACAATTGCATCTTCTATAATATTATGAACATAAATTTAATATTTTTATTAATTTTGTATATTGTATATTATCATTGTAAATTTAGGAAATAAGCACCTCCAAAGAACGTTAAGAATGACAAAACATATTTAATATTAAAATTCTATATGAAATCAAAATAATTTTTTATTACATAAATTAGACTTTATTTTTATCTTTATTTGTATATTATTTCATTATTGTATTATTGTACCACTAAGCATAAATATTTAGCACGATGGATTGTTTCACCGCGTAGGTATTGAAGATAAAGCCTAGTGGACATTAGACTAGGATTTTGGAGTCCGAATCTGCAAAAGTGTTAAGGTTGTCACCTCCTCAGCAATGCATGTAGATAGGACCCATATAGATCATACTAATAAATTTTATATTTTATAAATAGTTATCATGCTGTAATGTAATGTAAATTATTGTCGACACCATATTTTGACTGATCCCCAAAATCAATAGACTTTGAAATTGATCCCCAGCACCGAGCCTCCATGTCGTTCAATTCATTTCCGATCTCTCTTCATAGGGATCAAACCAACGCCAAGTCTCTTTGCCAGCTAATCACATTTCCGAACTCTCTTTATAAGAAATCAAACCAGTACCAAGTCTCCATCCTTACCGATCTCTCGAACCAATTTTTAAGACTCCTAGCCAGCTAATCACATTTCCGATCTCTCGTCAAGCGAAACCAAACCAACATCAGGTCTTCGTGGCACCTAGTCTTATTTTCGATCTCTCTTTAAGATTTTGTGGATAATTGTTTGATAAAGTTAAGGTTTCAATCTTGTTTAATGATGCTTACGATCTTAATTGTTCAAGTCAGGTTTCTAATTTCAATAATCTTAAGTTCCGTTCGATGTTTGTTCTCTTCCGATCTCATGTTTACAATCTTAGTTGTTTCTTTTAATTTATTTTCACAAATGGTTTTCTTTAATTCCCCTCAAAATTAAAGTGGCGACTCCTCACTCTTTCCCACTTCGGTGAGTGTTCGTCCAGGCGACCGCAAAATACATTGCGACAATTATGAAAATGTATTTAATATGTATGTGATGTAAATTAATAAATTAACTCTTTCATATATAATTAATTTGTATATCTTGTAATTTATGAATTGATGTGATTAATTTATAAATCATGTAAATTAATGAAGTTTGAAAATTTGTGTATATGATTTGAGCATGTATGGGTCTGTATGAATACGAGTTGCAAGAATTGAATGCGAGATGATATTTGAAAATATTTAAAATGATGATGTTGAGAAATGATATTTGGGATCATGAAGTGAAATTTATTTGGTTATGAATGAATATAGATGAAAGTATTATTGTAAAATATTATTGAAATTTTCAAACAGGTGACTAGTGAAACGCGTCAAATGTTAATAAATAAAGGAAAACTCTATCAGTTTCTCCTTAGAATAAAAATCGACTTTAAAATATAATGAGATGAAAATTATTTAAGAATAAAGTAAGATTAGATAAGGTGCTCCGGCACCGAATGTGGCACGCCTTGCTCGGCTACATTGTAGACCGAGTAAGGGGTGTTACACGATCAGCTAAGTTAGAAAGGAATTCAGTCAAAGGTATTCAGAAAGTTAAAACATAACTTTGTGCTGAAAATGAGATAATGAATATTCATTTTGAACTATTTCACAAACAACGAATGCTATTAATAAATATCTATGAAGTTAATAGCGTACCAGAAGCTACCTTAAACATGGAAGATGATGACATTTCTGATTTTAGTGAGGGTGACAATAGTGATTTTGTATATTATCTCCCACATTGCTTACTGCCATGCTACTAGGTTAGGTACAGTTTAATGTTAACTTAATCTTTATATATTGTGATTGTAAGATATATGTAATGCATTGTTAAATATGAATCATTGTCTTTTGATGTGTTTGTTTTTTACAATAAGGATGAATTACAAAAAAAAAAAAAAAAAATAAAAAAAAAAAAAAAACAATTAATGAGATAGGGGTGAGGTTGAGAGAATTTAGGAAATGGGAGTGGTAAAAGTAGTGGAACATACTCTTGTTAGGAAAAATAGCATGCCAAGAGCAGAACGCTGTTTACAACAACGTGCAAAGCCGGCATGCTATTATTATCAGTGTCCAGGCAAGGATACATGTCACATGAAGGATATCAATGGTAGTCATGGCAGTGAGATTTATTGCTTGCTAAAGCAGTGTGACACTATTATTATCAGTATGCAAGCAAGGGATGCTATTATTATCAGCATCTAGACTTATATTGAAAATTTAAGTCTCCACCTTGCCACCACCTTCAGTAAGCAACGAATATCACCATGACTGCTTATAATATTGACTTAATGTGACTACTTATAATATCACTGCATCCCTACATGGATGCTGATAATAATAGCGTCCTTACTCTACACACTGTTAAAAACAGTGTTCTGCTCCTGACACACTACTTTGAACAGCGCTCTAGTAACTGTTCCATCCCCATTATGTAATTTCTCTCACCCTCACCTTGCTATCGTCAATTTTATTTTCTTTTATTTCATCCTTATGGTAAATAGCTCCTTTTATTACGTAATTGAACAAACCGGTTGCATTATGATGTGTTTCTTATTTATTTATTTGTGCTCCCTTTTGTTTATGTCTTAGATAAAATCATGGCTTGTATAATGCCAACTCCAAAAAGAATTATCAATTAACAACAATGGTAATGGTGTGATGCCCCTTACCCGTCTACTGTATAGCCGAGCAAGAAGTGTCATATTCGGTGCCGGAGCACCCTACTTGTTTTATCATATCAATTGTAAACTTTTGATGTCATTTAAAACATGTATTCTATATGTAGAAATTTTTTTTTTATATATCTTATTTCTGTGGAGACTCGGACAGAGCCTCCCCTATTTTATTAGCATCTGGCGGGCTTCTACTAATTGCTTGTTAACATGTCCATATTCATTTCACACATTTCCATATCATATTCTCTTGTCTCATATCATTTACAATTATTTATGAGATCTAAAAATGAAGTATCATCTATTGCATTCATATAGAAATTCATAGATAATAAATTACAAGTTTTCATTTCAATCTCAAAGTTTAATTATAAGTCCAAAATGAAATACATCATGACTAGACATAATGAAATACATCATGACTAGACATAATGAACCAAAATACTAGTCTATACATGGGCCCTACCAAAATATAAAAGACCGGTGAGGTGACTCTGGACGATGGCGGATCCGTCGAGCTCTGTCGATGCACTACCGGTGCTGCTTTCTGATTCTTTGGGACTGATCTCCAGTACCTATGCGATGGAAAACTAACGTGCTAAGCATAACACTTAGTAGTGCATAATTTATAATAACAATAATTTAACAATTGAAATAATATCTTCAAATCATAATTTCTGGGTCTTTTATATTTTTATTGCTCTTTGGAAGCAATTAACATTATCGGGATCTTTTATGATTACTTATTGTATTTTAAGTCTTAATTAATTTTTATCAATGCCCAAGAAACCTATAACAAATTATATAAGCTGGATGCATGGGTGTATACTGGTTAGACAGCCACATGTCTATCCAATATATGTCTATCAGGCATAAGGCTAGCTGTCGGTCACGAGACTCGCTGTTAGGCTTGGAAAGCCAGAAATAAAGTAGGCACAATGGCCAGTAAGTAGGCATATTGTAGAACAATCATACCAGACATATTCTGTTAGTTCATGATTTTCTCGATAGGCAGTACTGCTATCTGTAGTCCCTAATTGGTATACCAATTTATCCAAACTAAATAAATAAGTCTAGGTATACTATGGGCAATTAAACATTTTTAATTATTTTAGCACTATTTACTGTTACTATTTTCTAGTACTGTTCATTAGTACCATTAATTTCATATAAATAGGACATTAGTCCCAATTTACTTATTCATATCATTTTTAATATTTAATTATCCTTATGAGTATTTTAATTATCATATATAGCATTTTTCCCATGAACCTTTCTTTAGGTTCATGTTGATGTTTTATTTTTATCTAGGAATTTGACTAGGTTAGGATGTCTATTTAGTCACATTTCCTTCATAACAATTGCTCCTCTATGTTTAAACTTGAATTTCAGTTTTTGAATCACTGAATTTGGGGTTATAGAACTCAAGTTATGGTCAAAATACCATAACTGGTTCCTTTGCCTCTAAGCTGTCCAGAATTTATAATTTCTAGTCAATAAAATTTGACCAGTCATTTGATCATTTTATTGTCATTTTTAGACTTAGGTTCCTTCACAAGATATGTTCCTCTATGTCTTAGGGACTCCAAGGTACAATTTCATAATTTTTCAAGCTTGGTGTAGTGAGTTATGGTCAATGTATTAACCTGGACTCTCGGTCCTATAAGGGCAATAACCAACTTCATGGCAGTATGTTTAACCCTCTTTTTAGGGTCTTTACACTTAGAATTTGGCAAAAGTGTCTAAATCAATGTTGTAGCCCTAAGTATCATGTTTCTAGATCATATTGGCACATCTCAAATGGAATTTCTTAGTGGGAGTTATGGCCAAATGAACACACGGGTATCAAATGGAATTTTGGGTTCAACTTAACATTTTCCATATTTCAATTCCTAAATTTGGCTAATATTTTCCCTAGGATGCAATTGTTTCTAGAGCTTGGTCAAAACATAAAAATTGTTGTGCTATGTCTTATAAAACTTTTGGCACTAGTTTCACTCAATTTGCAGCTTTGGAGACCAAGTTATGGCATTTTTGCCAAAACTGGTCAAGCATACCAAAGGAACAGTATTTTGGATAATTTCTGGATTGGCAATTTTAGTGACTCAATTTGTGCTAACAATTTGATTTGGTTAAAAGCAAAAATGGGTCAAGTGGTCCTCATGAAAAGTGTAGCCCTATGTCTAAGCTTTCCATTGATGTAATTTTAGGTCATTTAGACCAGTATAGAGAGAGTTATGACCAAATTATTCATTTTCTGGGTTGGCAGTTTTAGTGACTCAACTTGTGCTAATAATTTGATTTGGTTAAAAGCAAAACTGGGCCAAGTGGTCTTCATGAAAAGTGTAGCCCTATGTATAAGCTTTCCATTGATGTAATATTAGGTCATTTGGACCAGTATAGAGAGAGTTATGACCAAATGAACACGTACTGTTCATTTGGTCATTTTCTGGGTTTGGTGTTGGGTAATCCGGATTTGGGCAGTATTTAGGTTAAGTTTTGAACAGAATTTGGGTATGGTTTCTTCATGGAAAATGGGCTATTTTGGGTCTAGTTTCACCTCCAATTGGCCTCATACCAATTAGAGTCACATATTTTCAATTATGGTTCAAAACTCATGCTGGACTCATGAGTCCCAAAACCTGTAGAAAACAAGCACTCCCAATTTCAATTTCCTCCATCTTCCTTACTTCAATTGGTATGCATAGCACTTCTATAAGCAACAATCTCAACTCAACCAAGTCAATTTCAAGTATTTACATAAAGTCCCCACATCATATACATAAACCCTAATTCCAATCACCCAATTTATACAAACTCAACTCTTTTACACTTCTTATCATATCAACTATTCAAACATCCTTATGGAACCATTTTTCATCATTTAAAAATAGCAAACCTCAGAAGATTCATGGCTGCCAAAATTAGGGTTCTTCAATTCCTTTTTATTTGTTTTTATTTTCATGGAATACTCACTCATCTCATCATTCTTATAAGATTTAAAGAAGAGAGGGAGTGGTATTTTTGCACTTACCTTGTGACCCAACTTGCAAACTTTAATTTCTCTTCTTCAAATGGGTATCTAAAGCTTCCTTATGGAGTGGGGAGAATTATTTGTGAAGAGAGCTATAGGTTTTGATGGGTAAATGAAGAGGAAATCAAGCTTTAAGCTTGATAACAATGGTGGGGAGGGAGAGACTAAGGGAGACGATAAGGAGAGAGAGAGAGAAGAGGAAGAAGAAGATAGTTGGTGGGGTTTTGTCTCTTGTGGGTATTTATATATGTACATTTATGTGTACTTTATTGTTTTTAAATTTCATAAATCTATTTCCATTCTTTTCTTTTCTTTCCTATTCTTTTCTTTTCTTTTCTCATTTTCCAAATTCAAATTCATAAATTTAATTTATGTTAATTATTTTATTTCCTAATTTTAATTTGACATTTAGGTCAAAATTCACCTCTAGGGGTGAAATGACCAAAATGCCCTTCATGGTGCTCATCGGGTTATTTTTATTATTTTATACCAATTAATAAATTCTCTAAATTTTATTTTATTTTCTCAAAATTTTTCCTACATTTTTTTAATATTTATTTAATTAATTTATGCCTCCTAACTATAGTTTAAGTGTAGTTCCAGACACCCTGATTGTTCGAACAGACATTAGTCGTCGGAACAGTAAAATGTACGGACTACCTTTGGTGAGGGCGTTGCAAATGGTACATGCTATGATTAAGAATTTGATTAATCTACCTATGAAAGTAACAATCTTAAGTATAGGGGATTATGTAGTTTGCCTTGTAAGGCATATGATAAGGGTCAATGGCTAATTCAACAAATTATATGGGAATGAGAGCTATTAACAAATAAACCTAGATATTTGGCTTTGAGGTTAGCTTTTAGTTGTGTTCACGATAAGGGTATACTTGATCATGTATGGCAAAAATTGGAAGTTAACCGTACCCCATCATATTTATTACTACTTAAAAGCTTTGTTAAAGAGTCTACTAGTTGGGTCGCCACGAGGACTATGTGTCAATCGACTGGTATAAATATGCATGACAGTAACAGACATACTCTGGTGAAGCCAATATTACCTAAAATTGACGCAATTAAGATCGTGTCATCTATGTTGTCTCCCTAGCACAGATGACACACCCTATACCTCCTAAGCAAGATCACGCATTTTTCATCTAATTTGCTACCAACCATATTACTCTATCGACTCACATTATATAATTTGTACGTGAAGCATAGAGAGGAAAACAAAATTAGAGAGGGTAATAACATTCTCATGATGAGTTAATTTTTTCCATTTTTAGTATAAACGATTTCATAGGAAGAAAGAAAAAATATAGCTCGCACTCTTCCTCTCCCAGCCCTCCTAAAGACTATAAAATATATATATATATATATATATATATATAAGCAATCGACCAAATCGATTGTTAATTGATTAAAATCGGCTGTTAATCAATTTAGCAACCGATTTAGTCTGTTAAAATGAAACTGATTGCAAATAGTAATCGACAATCAAATTCATTGCTAAATTAATTAAATTAAAAAAAATTGGTATGAAACTATCAGTTGCTATTAACAACTGATTAAGCAACCAAAATTGGTTGCCAATAACAACCAAAATATAATTAGTTGCAAAAAAAATACTATTTTTTAATTTTATAATTTTACAACCATTTTATAAATCAGTTGTCATTTGTAACTAATTTAGCAACACAAAAGTCAATTACTAATTTAAAAAAAATTATCAAAAAATAAATTTTCAAATAATAAATAAAAATTTCAAATAAATAAATTTTTCAAAAGAAACTACTAAAATAATAAATTATTAATGGAAAATTAATACTAAAAAATTAATATAAAAATATTATTAAAAATTTACTAATTAATAATAACTATTATTAAAAATATTAACAAAAAATTAAATATAAAAACATATTTATAGAACAAATTACTAAAAAAATTATCATATATATATATATTATAATAAAAAAATTACTAAAAATAATTTACTAATAAAAAATATATTCGGACAAATTTTTATTTTAGGACAAAGAAAAATAAATTAAATAAAAAAGATAAAAAAGAAAAAGATAATGAAGAAAATAGATGAGAAAAAAAAACATGATAATGAAGAAAGTAGATAAAAAAAAAAAGAAAAAGATTAAGAAGAAAATAGATAAGAAAAAAATATGAATAAAATAGATGAGAAAGAAAAAAAATGAAGAAAATATATTAAAAAGGAAAAAAAAGATGAATAAAATAGATATGAATGAAAAAGACGATGAAGACAATGAAATAAAAGAGAATGAAGAGTGAAAAAAAAAAAGAGTAGTGGAGAAAGAAAACTAGCAGTGATTTATATAAACGAATTAGCAAATAATTGTTGATTGCTAATTTCTTTTAAAAATTGAGCAGAATTTTTTAGGGAGAAAATTTTACAACTGATTCGCATTCGATTGCAAAAATCAATTGTAAATAAAAATTAAAAAAAAATGAAAAAGGAGCATAAATTTTTGGATGGAAAAATCAGTTGCAAACTTGGTTGTTAATAGGAATCGATTTTAATTGGTTGCTGTTAGCAACCCATTCGCAAATCAGTTGCAAAACAAAAAAAGAAAACAAAAAATTGAGCTGAAATTTTTGAAAAAAAAAATTGATTGCAAAAATTAATTGTTGTTAACAATTGATTTACAAATTAGTTGCAAATAAAAAAAAGAAAATAAAAAATTGTTTTGAAATTTTTGGAAATGTTGCAAAAATTGATTGCTATTAGTAACTGACAAGGAATCAATTGCAAATAATAACCAATTTTAACAATCGATTGCAAATCTGTTACTAACTTTGGAAGCAGTTAAAATAGTTCTTTAATTTAGCAAACGATTTTAAAATCGGTTGCTATTAGCAACAGATAACAATTAATTTTAAAATCGTTTGCTAATTGTATATTTAAGATTTTTCTAATATTGATAGCAATTGATTAATATTAAATAGTAATCGATTTAGTAACCAATTATAAAATCGGTTACTAATAGCAACTAATTATAATTAGTAGCTAATAACAATCGATTTAGCAACCGATTCTTGAATCGATTGTTAAATTTTTAAAAATTAAATATTTTGCTAAAAAAAACATAGATCACAAATTGATTATAAAATTAGTGGTTAATAGCAATTAATTTTCAGTTAATTATAAAAATTGATTATAAAACTAATTGTTTTTTTTTATAGTGAAAAATCATGCTATCAGTGTCTCTTCCATATCTTAGATCATACACTGCATGATTTGAGCTAAGGACGGGGTATTAATGGCATGATCTCAATTGCAGAAATGCTAAACAGATGAGGCATGTGAAAGGAAAAGAGTCTACATATATACGTTGTATTGAATATTTATCATTGTATTCAATGTTGTAGAAACCTTATTTCTTTATTTGTATTATTTTTGCAATTTCTGGTATCTAATTTTGGGTTTTGCAACTGGTTTTGGTGTTTGACTATGATCCATAATTCTATAATATATGTAAATGTGGGAAGGGAAAGGTGAGGGAGGGGAACATTAAACACTTGTCAAAATCAACCTTTTCATAAAAATATCACTACAGAATAGTACCATTGACGATCGATATATGAATTTATGACTTTTTTAATGAGAAAATATCAGTGGCTATTCATTGTGATAACTTTTAACAAGTATTTCATTGTTAAAAAGTTTTAGCACTGCTGGATAATATTATTCGCGATCAATGTTGTTAATGATATTGTTTTGCGACAAAAATTGTCACTAATTTATATTAATTCATTGCTAATAATATTTAGTGATAACTATTTCCTTGTTAAAACTTTTTAATAGTGAGAGTTGTTGTGACAAACAAATTTTTAAAATAAATTCAATTTTTAGTTTTATTATAATTAATACAAATTAATATCAATGGTAATTTGGTATTATATATAATCATAAATGATTAAATTTAATTGGTTTTTAAAAATTAATTTATTTTAAATTTTTATTATTTAAATTAATTTTTTGAATTTATGCAAATTTCAAATTCTTAGTCCTTTACAAATTTTTGTTTACTTTTATACTTTTATATTTATAATACATATAATTATAAATAATAAATATAATATTATATTAAAATTTAAAAAGAAAAATTGGATATTTATCTTAAAAAATATTTCAATAACATATATATTTTTCTTTTTTAATATCAACATATATATTTTTTTATGATTCTTGTTTCGTCACACCCTATGATATGGATTCAAATGATATAAACGTTGGGGCGTCCTCTACTAACGACGCACTACATCGGAGCCCGGGTGTAATGAGAAATATGCAAGGGTGTAGGGCGTTCACCGAAAGCGAAGCGCCATGCCGGCGCTCGGGTGTGGTGTTAAGTGAGCCAGGGTTCCCACATCATGGACGGGTGTGGGTGAAGAAGTTAGTCCGTAGGACAGATAGTAGAATAAATAGTGGAACAGAACACAAGATAGACATAGAAAACAATAGAAGATATCATAGAAGGAGACCAATTAGAAAGGAGGAGGATCAGGGTTGGTACTTGGAATGTTGGATCACTTACAGGAAAATTAATGGAGCTTGTGGATACCTTGGAAAGGAGAAGGTTGAATATTGCTTGCATTCAGGAGACTAAATGGGTAGGAGAGAAAAGTAAGGAAGTGGGTAATTCAGGGTACAAACTGTGGTTTACAGGAAAGGAGAGAAACAAGAACGGAGTGGGCATAATCATAGACAGGACATTGAAAGACGCAGTAATAGCTGTGAAAAGAGTAGGAGATAGAATTATACTAGTAAAGCTAGTACTAGAAGGAGAAACAATAAATATAGTTAGTGCTTATGCCCTACAAATAGGACTAGACAGTGAGAGTAAACAAAAGTTTTGGGAAGATATGGATGATTTAATGCAAAGCATACCGAATGAAGAGAATATTTTCATTGGTGGAGATTTGAATGGGCATGTAGGAAGTGATAGACAAGGTTATAAGAATGTTCATGGAGGTTTTGGTTTTGGCAGTCGAAATGAGGAGGGAAAAAGCATCTTGGATTTTGCTATGGCATACGACCTAATACTAGCAAATACCTACTTTATAAAAAGAGAGTCACATTTAGTGACTTTCAAAAGTGGGCAACATAGAAGTCAAATCGACTTCCTCTTAACTAGGAGGACAAATAGAGCTCTATGCAAGGATTGCAAGGTCATTCCAGGAGAAGCTTTAACAAGTCAACATTGATTGGTGGTCTTGGATGTCAAGTTTAGGAACAATTCAAGTAAGGTCAGAAGAAATAGTGCAGCTTGAACAAAATGGTGGGAGTTCAAAGGAGTAAAGCAAGTGAAGTTCAAAAATGAGCTTCTCGAGTCCGAAGTATGGAAGCTGGATATGGAGGCCAATGATATGTGGATACAGATGGCATTAAAGATTAGAGAAGTAGCTAGAAAAGTACTTGAAGAGTCTAAAGGACATGGACCACCCTCGAAAGAGAGATGGTGGTGGAATGAGGAAGTACAAAAGGCAGTGAAGAGAAAAAGAAAATGGTATAAGAAATTACCTAAATGTGATAATAATGAGGCATATGAACAGTACAAGATAGCAAAGAAAGAGGTAAAAAAGGCAGTTAATCAAGCAAGAGCACAGGCCTTTGAAAAGTTATATGAGAAACTTGGAACTAAAGAAGGGGAAAAAGATATTTATAGATTAGCAAGGAGGAGAGAAAGGAAATGTCAAGATCTCAATCAAGTTAGGTGCATTAAGGATAAAGAAGGAAAAGTGTTGGTGAAAGATGAGGACATTAAAGAAAGATGGAGAAATTATTTTAATGATCTCTTTAATAATAGTCAAAATGGTAATAGCGTGAATATAGATTATAGAACAATAAAAAAGAATGTGAATTATACTAGAAGAATTAGATCTTTAGAAGTAAAGGAAACACTTAAGAGAATGAAAGTGGGTAAAGCCTGTGGACCCGATGAAATACCAATTGAAGTGTGGAAGTATTTAGGAGATATAGGAGTGGCATGGTTAACTAAATTATTTAATAAGATTCTAAACTCAAAGAAAATGCCTGATGAATGGAGGAAAAGTATTTTAGTATATATTTTTAAAAATAAGGGAGACATACAGAGTTGCTCAAACTATAGGGGAATTAAACTCATGAGCCATACTATGAAGTTGTGGGAGAGAGTTGTGGAGCATCGACTACGTCATGATACTTCTATCTCTCTTAATCAATTTAGTTTCATGCCCGGTCGTTCAACTATAGAAGCGATCTTTCTCATTAGAAGCTTGATGGAAACATATAGAGATGTGAAGAAAGATCTACACATGGTTTTTATTGATTTGGAAAAGGCTTATGATAGTGTTCCAAGAGAGGTCTTATGGAATGCCTTAGAATAAAAGAGGGTATCTATTAGGTACATACAAGTATTGAAAGATATGTATGAAGGAGCAACTATTATTGTGTGCACAGTGGGAGGGGACACAAGAGATTTTCCGATCTCAATTGGATTACACCAAGGATCAGCCATAAGCCCTTACCTTTTTACATTAGTTTTAGATGAACTGACGAAACATATACAAGAGAGTATTCCTTGGTGCATGATGTTTGCGGATGATATTGTTCTGATAGATGAGACACGAGAAGGAGTTAATAGAAAGCTAGAACTTTGGAGAAGTACTCTAGAGTCAAAGGGTTTTAAGTTAAGTAGAACGAAGACAGAATACATGCATTGCAAGTTCAGTGAAGGCCAAACTGGTGATAGGGAAGGAATTAGTTTGAATGGAGTGATACTGCCCCAAAGTAATCACTTTAAATATCTAGGCTCAGTCCTTCAAGTAGATGGGGGATGTGAGGAGGATGTTAGTCATAGGATTAAAGCCGGATGGTTGAAGTGGAGACGTGCCACGGGAGTTTTATGTGATCGTAAGATTCCCAATAAATTGAAAGGAAAATTTTACCGTACAGTCATACGACCGGCTATGTTATATGGTAGTGAGTGTTGGGCACTGAAAGAGTCATATGCATCTAAGATAAGAGTTGCAGAGATGAGAATGTTAAGGTGGATGAGTGGCCATACTAGACTAGATAAAGTCCGTAATGAGAGTATTAGAGAAAAGATAGGAGTGGTGCTAATTGAAGATAAGTTGAGAGAAGGGAGATTGAGGTGGTTTGGTCATGTGAAGCGTATACATACGGAGGCTCCAGTTAGACAAGTAGAGCACATTAGGTTAGAGGATAGAAAGAAAAAAAGGGGTAGACCTAAATTGACTTGTAGGAGAGTAGTACAACATGATCTAGAAGCATTACACATTTCTGAGGATTTAACCCAAAATCGTTCAGAGTGGAGAAAGCGAATCCATATAGCCGACCCCAAATTTTTGGGATAAAAGCTTAGTTTAGTTGAGTTGAGTTATTTCAATGATCAATGCTTGCAATTTTTTTAATGATTTTATATGATATTTAAAACATAATATTTAATTTATATATAATTTCTTTATATATTATAAAATACATAACATATTTTATATGTAAAATATATTAATATAATATTATAAAATGTGTTAGGCGTGGATGCTAATTTGGTAGACCTTTGTGAAATGGTAATGGTTTTTTTTTTTTTTTCCCTCTTTATATGGAAAGTCCACTTTATTCCTTCTACTTAGAAATAAAACAAAATTACAAGAAATAAAATGAATGACATGGGAGTTAGATGACTAGGTGTTTTCCTTAATTTACTAATAATAGTTATGTTTAAGTATTTAAAAATAATAATTATAATTATAATATTTTGAAAATGTAAGCAATATATGCATATAAAATTACACGCATATATATTCAACATATTATATATAAAATCCTCATACAAACAATATAATATAATTTAGAATTCAGTAATAAACTTTCATAAATATTTAATCATAATCTAATTACTATTATTACTATTTTCATGATGGCTAAATTTTTTATAGTCAAAACAATATTTAAAATAAATAAATTACCTCTATCAATATAATTAGTTATATATATATATATATATATATATATATATATAATAAATTAAAATAAATGACAGCCGTCTTTTCTTCTGATTTCTTTATTCCTGCATGAGACAATTTTTGTTTATAAGTAAAAATTTATTATTAAAAGATATCAAGAAAAACTTGATAAACACAATTTAATTACACTTCAATTAATAAACTGAGTTCTTCATAATTTTTCTTATTTATATCAAATTTATTATAAATATAAGATATAAGATACATAATAAAATTTATTTATTAAATATATAAATTTTATATATTTATATTTTAAATTTATAAATAATTCTGACCTATAAAACCTTTATTTGTGGTTATTGGGCGAACGGTGTAAATGCATCAACCATTAAATTTTTAAGGATATGTACCATTCTGGTAATTTATTCTATCAACTGGTAAAACATCCATAAGTATACGTGTATCTTTGCTTATACATGTGACGAGATGAGATGAGATGAGATGCAATTTCTCTTCGCAATAATTAAATATATAAACATTTTAAATTAGATTTTCTGAAATCGTAATATGTGGAATTAACCTCATACAACATAAGCGACCCAAAAGCTTCCAAGTGGAGGTTTAAATATCATGCATCTGTGATTGTGATCCAATGATGACTTCACTGCTTACCAACATTCCACTAATGAACTCATCCACACATAGTGAATACATAATTATGTGTGGCGCAGGCCTTTAGGGTTCAATTTTTCCTTTTCTTAAAAAAATTGGATTAATTTCTATTTATAAATCTTTGTCAACACTGATTATTTATGGTCTTTTTATCATTTGATTATTTATTTTTTTATATAGAGGAGTTTTTTTTTTTGTTTTATATCTCTAATTTCTAAATTACTTTGAAGGTTTTTTTTATGTAAGAGATAATTTAATTTATTTTAAAATAATTTAAAAAAAATTATCATGAGACTATTTTAGTAGCTATTAACCATTAAATATTAATTATCAATAATTAGTTATTTATATAATTATTTAAATTAGAATTGTTTGATATAAATTGTTATTAAATTAATTATTAAATATAAAAATAATTATAGATAAGAATGGCATTCAAGATAATTTAATATAAATTAAGGGAACGCCAAATTTCACTTTAATTTATTTATAGTTAAGGACTAAAAATCTAGATCTGTTAATGATTAAAAACCTAGATCTAAATCAATTATCGTTAATTTTAATTTTAATATATAATTATTTAAAATTTTAATATAAATTTAAATTACATTTAATGTAGTTAATTAAAAATTTTAACATTAACAACATTTTAATATGATTTTAAAAATATAACATATAAAAAATAAAAATTAAATATATTATTAAAATAAAAATAAAAAATAATTTGAGAATGATAAAACTGTGATACCGTATCAGTATATTAAAATAATATATATTTATAATTTTTTTTAAAAAAATTACCAAGTAATTATAATTTATATATAATTTATTTATTATTTGTTTGTCATGTAGATTATTTTATCATAAAACGATGACAAAATAATAGAGGGACTGTTAATTGGGTCCCAAAAATATCTTGCAGAATCTCATATATAAATGGTCTTTTATGGGGTTTAATCAGTAACACTCACCACCTAAAATTAGAAATCAACAATGGAGTCCCTTTTTTCATTCTTAGTCAGTGCCATGGTCATCATACTACACCTCATAACACCGCTCATCTATTTGTTTTGGATATCAAGAAAAGCATCCAATAAGCAGAGACTACCACCAGAAGCCGCCGGTGGATGGCCTGTTATTGGCCACCTCCATCTCTTAGCTGGGTCACAGCCACCTCACATAATCCTCGGAAACTTGGCTGACCAGATGGGACCAATTTTCACTATCAAGCTTGGTGTGCATCGCGCTTTGGTAGTAAATAGTTGGGAGTTGGCAAGGGATTGCCTTACAACGAACGACAAAGCTTTTGCCAATCGTCCTAAATCTCTGGCCATGGAAATATTGGGCTATAATTATTACATGTTTGGCACCAGCCCATATGGAGAATACTGGCGCCAAATTCGCAAGATTGTCACTCTTGAGGTTCTCTCAAATCATCGGCTAGAGAAGCTCAAACATGTGCGAAAGGCGGAGGTTAAAGTAGCCATCGAAGGATTATACCAGCAATGGATCAAGAACAAAAATGATTCGGACAAACTTTTGGTGGAGATGAAGAGATGGTTTTTCGAAGTAAATCAAAATGTGGTATTCAAGATAGTTGTAGGGAAGAGATTTGTAGAGTGTAATAAAGGCGATGAAGGTAGAGATAGTGATGATGACTGGAGATCAGCACTGAGAGCTTTTTCCAAACTCATGGGGAAGTTTGTAGTGTCAGATGCGTTTCCATTCCTAAGGTGGCTAGATTTTGGCGGGGATGAGAAGGAGATGAAGAAGACTGCAAAAGAGCTGGACAATATAATTGGAGGATGGTTGCACGAACACAAGCAGAAGAGAGCTTCGGGCGTGGTATATAAGGGGGGAGGAGAAGACTTCATGGATGTGTTATTGTCAATCCTGCAAGACGCAAAAGAGCTTTCTAACCGAGATGTTGATACTATCAACAAATCTACCTGCCTGGTATAGAGATATTTACATGAACATATTAAATTAGTGAAAGATCGATGTTTTATTTGTTCTGAATGCTACAGTTTCTCTGATTCATGCAGGCTATAATTCTAGCAGCTTCAGACACTACATCGGTGACGCTAACTTGGACTTTGTCATTACTACTCAACAATCGCCATGTCCTAAAGAAAGCACAACAAGAATTGGACACCCTTGTCGGTAGAGAAAGGCAAGTGATGGAATCAGACATGAAGGATTTGGTTTACCTTCAAGCCATCATCAAAGAATCGTTTAGGTTGTATCCTGCTGCTCCATTATCGATGCCACATGAATCCATAGAAGATTGCAGTGTAGGAGGCTATCACATTCCAGCAGGTACACGCCTTATTGTAAATGTTTCAAAAATTCATAGAGATTCACGAGTGTGGTTGAATCCTTCAGAGTTTATACCAGAGAGGTTTCTCACAACCCACAAGGATGTTGATTTTAAGGGCCAGAATTTTGAGCTACTACCATTCGGCAGTGGAAGAAGAATTTGTCCTGGAATCTCATTTGCTCTTCAAGTTTTGAACCTTACACTTGCTACTTTGTTACATTCTTTCGAAATTGAAACTCATTCAGGCCAACCAGTTGATATGAGTGAGAGTGCTGGAATGAGCAACCTCAAAGCCACCCCTGTGGATGTTCTTCTTACGCCACGCCTTCCTCCACTCCTTTATGCTGCTACCAATTAATAAATGACGCCAACTATGGGGAAATTCTTCTCTGGATCCATATAACTGCTATATGTATGCGGGTAGACTTTCATCATTAATTATGATAATTTTATATGGTTATAAAAAATTATTATATAATCATGTATTACTTGCTAGAGAAAATTATGGGTGGTGTTATTTGGACTCTATCACCTGATATTTGCACCCCACATTAGCTTTCTTTAAGGGAAAAAAAAGTCAAATTCGATACACAGTTATATGCTGAATTATTGTACTGTTTTTATTATTTTTCTATTGTTGCGTATCAAAATGTTTATAAAGAGAGGATAGCATATTCAAATTCATAATATTTATTGAAATGTTAAATAACTATATAAATTATTTGACTCACTTAATTCATAATTTGCTCTTGAAATTGACTCCACTGTAAATATTTTTTTTTTTTTTGAAAAAACTCCACTGTAAATATTATTAAATGATATTTATTGTATTAATATGCAATAAAATATACTTTGGATGATTTTCATAAAAATATTTCAGTTTAATTGTTTTATTTTTTTTTTATTAAAAATTTGACAGGCTTTGATATTATCACTAGTCGAGAGCTCTTAGCCTAAATTAAATATAATAATACTCATATGATATTAAGATAGAAATATTTTCTTATGGCTAACAAATTTTAAGACGGTGCACTTTTATATTAAATTAAATTAAGTAGATCATAATAAAAAATTAATGATTTAATATTTTTTATTAAACTGGTATAAACTTTCCGAAGACAAACAGACAAGCCAGTGAAGATATTTTAGATATAAAATTATTATAAGACAAAAAGACGGTGGAAAAATAATCAGATAAGAAAATCTGACCACGGAAAAAAACAAAACAAAGGATAAGAAAATCTGACACCTCTCACAATAATCACTATCTCCACTAACAAAGGATAAGAAAATCTGACACCTATCCAGCAACGGAGGTAAGATATGAGTGACCTTCTCATAAAGGATTGCGAAGTCAATTTAAATTCAAATTTTGAACTGTAAATTATGACACTGTAATTCTTAGGACTATTATGAATACAGTGAAAAAAAAAATCAAGGAAAAAGATTATTAAGCCAGTCAAATAATTAGGTTAGGGAGCCAGAAGAAATATTAAATTATTTTCAAACCAGGTTGAACCGGGAGGGGCAGTTTGGTCAATTGACTTTAGAGTGACTCGACCTAATCACAAATAAAATCGGAGAAAAGAAAATTTCGGAGTCGGGGATTAAATTAAAGAACTAATAGAAAAATAAATAGAAAAAAAAAAGAGAAACTGAAAAAGTTAAAAAGGTAATGACATCATGTGGTGACATAAGCATGATGCCATAAATATTATAATTAAAATTTATTTAATTTAGATAAATTTTGGTCTTCCTAAGAGATAAACTCATAAAAGAAAAAAAAAGAAAAGAGAAGAAAAAAAAAAACACTTATCTTCTTCAAGTGGCCGTCCCTCTCTCCATCTCATCTCCATGGTTGTCCTCCATTGAAGCTTGCACTCAAGCTTTTGTTCCCTCACTTAACCTTAATTTCTACCACAATTTTTTCATAAAACCTTACTACCCTCACTTGAGAAGGAGATTTAGCAAAGAAAGAAGGAAGAAAAAGAGGAGATTGAAGAAGGGAACATCCAAATTAAGGTTAGTAATTTAAGTTTAAAAAATTCAGTTTATACTTTATGTATTTAGCTCAATTAACTTAGATTTTCACTCAAAAATCAAAGAAAACAATTGTTGGGGGACTTTTAGTGAATTCAGCCAGCTAGGGTTTGCTATGAATATGCTTGTGTTTTGATTGAATTCAATATGTATGAAAGCCTAATTGAGTTGAGGAATGATATTGGTATGCTTAGAATTAATTGAATGTAACAAATTGAGAATTAGGGTTTGACACTTAGGGTTTAGGAGATAAAATTTGGGGAAATGGTGAAATGATGTATTTGATCTAGTTTGAGGTGAGAAATGGTCATTTGTGACCAAATGAAGTGTTGGAAGTGTTGGAGTTGAGTTTAAATTCGGATTCAATGTGGTCATGCTGCTGGCAGTAGGACCAAGGTCCCTTTGAGGGACCAAAACTGAAAATTTATAAGTCCAATTGGTATGAGACCAATTGGGAATGAAAATAAACATAAAACGACACAATTTTCATTTAGGAATCATGCCCAAAAAGTGGACAAAACCTAGTGAACAAATTGACCAAATCCGAAAATTCTCAGTCTGCCCTGTACAAACTGACCAAATGAACAGTGTTTATTCATTTGGCCATAACTTAAGCTAGGCAAGTCTAAATGACCTGAAATTTTACCAGTGGATAGTTGAGATATAGAACTAAAACTTTCATGAAGAACACAAACCCAAATTATACCATTAACCAAGTCATTTGGCCACCCAAATTTGGTGACCTAAAACTGCCAGAACCAAGATTTGCCCAGAAATCTGGGTTAAGTCCAATCCGGCAGCCATGGTTCAAATGACTATAACTTGAGCTACAAAACTCCAATTGGAGTGATTCAAAAAGGAGAATAAACTTAAGACAATAGGAAACATTTTCTGTGAAAAAAGTTTTGCCAAATTTTAACAGTAAAATGACCAATGGAACAGTGCAACTTAAGATACTAAAACTAAAAATTTACAAATTTGCCTAAAAGACTTAGAATTTGAGTAAATAACCAAAACCAACAAATTTAGTGACCAAAATGTGGTATTTGGGTGAAGTTGGAATTCCCATACCTATTAAGCCTTAGAAAGTCAACAAATTGACTTGAATAGTATAGTGAATAGTAACTCCGAAACACAAAATTTAAGGAACGTCAAGTTTACCACATTAGAGCTAGGTAAAAGTGAATTTAAATTTATTTTTGGATTTATGCTAAGTTATGGTACTGAAACACTGTGAAACTGTGTGTTTCAGTGGAAAGGAACACCGAGAAAGAACCCGAGGAATCGAGTCAAGGCCAAGATGCGACTCGCTTAAGGTTTGTACACAACGTATAATTTTTGTAAATTATCTTCTACATATTATTTTGAATAATTTGAAATATTGAATTGTGACATTACTATGATGAAGTATTTATGATGCTTTTGATTTAAATTGTTGAGAGTTATTTGTGTATATTTGAAATGACAATGTTTAGTAAAGTGTTAAGATAAGTTTTGAAACTACAGTGTCATGACCATATATTTGAACACTTCACTAGCATGACTAGTGGGGGTAATCAGTTTCGAATTTTGATTCCTTCTCTGGCTGAAGTGTTGAGGTGTGTGCTAGTAGAAGAAGAAATTGAATGGATATCCATATATTTGAGCTAGTTAGCCTTGTGATGTGACTTCTCCTTAGCCTCTGGCTATTGAGATTATATTTGTTTCGAATGGTATGATATAACTGTGGGTTTTATGAAATGTGTTTTGGCACTTCAAAATGAACTTGTTTGGATTAAAATCTCATACTTCATGTTTTGTATTTAATTCTCATGTTCAGTCCAATTTTTAAATAAATATTATTTAAACTCTGCATAAAGATTATTTTAGTATGTTGTGCACCACTGAGTCCTAGTATTATTATCTTATGCAGATATAGAGACTAGAAGAGCAGCAGAGTGAGCTGCTGAGGACAGAGAAGCTATCGAGTATAATTTATACCCTGACTGTAAATATTTATTTTGATGTATGTAATACACGTAAATGTATGGACATGTAAAATTGGTCTGGAGCAGCTTGTATAAAGCTTGTATAAAGTTTGTAATAAATTTTAGTTTGGATTTTCCTAATGTAAATTTTTAATATGATGTATATAAATTATTTTATCCATAATAAAATATGAATGGAAATATTTTATTTTAATTTGAATGAAATTGATTGATAGTATTTTGATGATTACTGAATTTTTGAAAATTAAGAAATGATGATTGTTGAATTTTGAAACTTGAGAAATTGGTTGGGATTGTTGTGGAGTTGTTGAAATTGTTGAGATAAATTATTGGAAGTGCTTTTTACAGGTATTTAAAGAACTGTTTTCTCAAAATACAGACGACACTCTGCCAAAATTTTTATAAAATTCATGAAAAAATAAAATGTGCCAAAAATTTTAACTAGTTTTCAACTTTGAATAAATGATTTTAATACCTACTAGAAAATGCTCACCACTTATAAAAGTAAGAAAATTGTTTTAAAATCCCTTGTAGGGTACTTAATGAGTTATCGGTAGGTAAAGTTCGATAGTTCATTAGGTATTCTACGGGATCATGTTATGCCTTACGGAGGGGTAAGGTGTGACATGGCCGACAGACATCTATTACATAGTTGGCCGACAGACCGTTAGACTTTAACTTTTATCATGGGGTTGTGGATAGATTAAGAGTATCAAATTCGGAGTCATCAGAGTCGATTCCAAAAAAGTCCTTTGGCCACTGTCGGTGTACAGGAGATGGTGGGTCAGTGCTCAGAATGGCATCTCGTGACTCGGTGTCCATCGGATCCTGGGAATCTTGCCACATGGGATGGGTTCAGTCAATGTGCTCATCAGTGAGAGTCCGAATTGGACCCAGAGATATACAATTCACATGGGGGAGCGTCAGATACTGATAGCCATTTATTTCGCAGAGATATTCTGCTAGTTGTTTTCTTAAGGGTCCCATGGTGTCCTTTTCAGTTGATCCCACGTAGTTTCTCCATTCGTACTCAGTATTTTGAGTCCAGAGAAGTCCATCGGGCCTCCTAGAGAAAGGCCTATGCATGATGAACATTGTCCTAATATTGGGCTGAGTCCCGGTGGGCCTGTCTTCAATCCCATGTGTGTCTATGATGCGCTTCAGACTGTATCGCCATGCTGAAATGGGCTTAAACCACTCCAGAAATCTGGACAGGAGAGTCCTATTGGTGTTGCACATAACATATTGGTACAGGGCCATGAGTGGGTTCTATCCCTGTGGAATAGAGGGTAACCATGCACCAGAGAAGCCATAATTCTTCCAGGATGAGTTCTTTGTCAGGATGGATACTGAAACAGGTGAGGAAAGGGTTATCAGGGATAAAGATAGATGAAGATGGGAGTAATCCTCTCAGAGTATTCCTGGCACTTAGATAGTGGAACAGGTGATCTCTTGCAAACTTGGCTATTTTTGTGATGGGTTGGTTAGGTGAGCATCCTGGAGGAAAAGTGTCTGGAGTAGGAACCAGGAAATTGTGCATTGGAGAAGGAGTATGTGGAGAGGACAATAATGATGATGCCATAAGGATCAAAGGGAGTGTAGAGGAAGATTGAATGAGGTGGAGGTTCTTGGGCCTGGATAGGAGATCAGGAACCAAGTTATGCTTCCCTTTGATGTGTTGGACTGTGAATTTATACTTGACGAACAAGTCCTTTACCCTCAGTAATTGTGGTTCAAGAAGAGACTTATTTTTGAAATCTAGAACCTTTGGGAAGGATGAGCTGTCCATGACCATAATAAAATGGCGGCCAATGAGATGGAATTTGAATCTCTTTATCCCATTTTTGACAGCTAATATTTCTTTACAGACCGAATGATAATGTTTCTGAGGCTTTGGAAATTCTCCACTAGCATGTCCGCAGATATGCTTTTCTCCTTGTATTTTTTCAATGAGGACTGCACCCCAGTGGGTGTCACTAGCATCAGTCTGAAGGATTCTGTGTCTAATACTGGGAATCTTTAGAGGTGGTGGGTTTAGAGCCACTTCTTTTAATGCCTTGACTGCACATGTCTGTTCTTCCTTCCAAGGTGGAGCATTCTTCTTAAGCATTTTTGACAGTTGGCATGTGTAGGCGGCCACATGTGGAATAAACTTCCTGATGTAATTTATAATATTAAGGAACTGCTGTATTTGCTTTTCTGTCAAGTTCTTATCAAGGAACTTTAGTAATTCTTCTGCAATGTGAGGTATCGGTTGGTATTTTCCATCCTTGAACTTCATTCCAAGGAAGTCGATATCAGTTTGGGACAATGAGCTCTTCTTCTCTGATAGCATAATTCTATAGGAATCCACCAATTGTTGAAATATAGAGAGAAGTGTCTTATGGGCCGTAACATCTTTGGAGAAAATAAGGATATCGTCTATGTAGATGAGAGCACTGTGAAGTATAGGCTCGAATATCCTTGTCATAGCCTTTTGGAAAACTGATGGGGCCGTCTTAAGGTCGAATGGAAGGACTGTCCATAGGTATTGGGCCGTAGGAATGCAGAAAGCGGTTTTAGGCCTATCAGAGGGGTTAATACCCAATTGCCAAAATCCAGCTTTGAGGTCAAATTTGGAGAAGATATGAGCCTCGTGGAGTTGAGTGAACAAGGCTTCCGGTTTCGGTAATGGAAACTTATCATCTTGAAGGAAATGATTGAGGGGCTTGTAATCAATGACAAGTCGTTTCTTTCCCCTTAACCGTTCAAATCTCTTTTCAACATAAAAGGCCTGGCATGCCCACTGAGAGGAAGTGGGTTCTATGAGAGCCTGTTGGAGAAGCTGTTTACATTCTTCTTGGGCTAGAGCCAAGTCTGTAGGATTCATCCCTGGGTGTGATGCCTTTGTTGGGTTAATATCTTCATTGAGTTTGAATGGAAGATTGACAAAGAAGTCTAGGTTCTTCCACAGGGGTGGTGATGTGAAAATGTGCATGAGAATCAGCACAGAATCTTAAGAGAAGCTCCTTTGTGTTCTTGGAAGTCAGCTGAGGCATCAGCCAAAGAATATAATCTTGGGACGGAAGTGAATGGTTGAAAATTCCTCTTATATTTTAATCCTGTGGGGAGGATCTTCAAATGCTTTGCTTGTTGATACAAGTCAAAGCCTCTCAATAAATCTTTGTCAGGAAGATCCGACCCGATGACCCTGGTCCAGAGGATGCAAGTAGGGAAGAACTGAATCCCAATGAGATGCTTGGTGATGAGGCTAGTTTTGAAAACGTTTCCATCTGCTGCCTTGAAGTATTCTTCATGAGGGACCCAGTATTTTGGAGGTAAAATAGCTGGGTTCATCATGCTTTTGTGAGCCCCGGTATCTAAGAAACCAATGACACTAATGGGCCGTTCATATTTGCTGGGAAGAATATAAAGCGGGTCTAAATGAATTGGAATAGTGTCTGGGCCGTGGGTTGATTGGGAGGATTGGATATGTTGGGCCAGGTAAGACGGGTAATGGGCTTCAGAATCTGAACCTAATTCTCCTAAAGAGAAAGAGTGGTCTTGTTCTGAACCAGTATCTACTCCGAGGGCAAAGACTGTATCTTCATCTGGTTCATCTTGTTCAGAGAACAGGGATTCAACATTATCATGCTCCAGAGAGATGTGAGAAGCCTGCTGTATATGTTGTAAAAGCTTAACTGCCTTATTGGGGTTCTTAGGGCAGTTCTTGGCATAGTGACCCCGATTGCCACAGATGTAGCACCTATCAGATTTCTTTGTACCCGTTCTTTTCTTTCGAAAGTATCTGACTGATCTTCTTCCCTTTTTCTGCTTGAAAGGGGGTTTAAACCTAGAAGAATATTTCTTGTAATATCCCTTTTTCTTTGGCTTGCATTCACAATTCTTTTCCTTGCATTTGATGGCAAGGTGGGACTTCTGGCAGACATTCTTCAAGGCTTTGCTGTTGTCAATGATGTCTTTAAATAACTTCTATTGTTCGCACATTTTATCTAGACAAGCCAGCGTCATCTGGTGGATTTCTCTGATGGTAATGGTATTCATTGCTCTTCTAGTTGCAGCAATGCTTCTGTGGAGCTCAGGTTGTAGTGCCTCCGGGAGAGAGGCAATGTATGTGTGCCGGAGATTAACATCATTATAACCATTTAGTAAATAATAACGCTGAGCCATGCGCTGGTAATGTCTTTCAATGTCGGTCCTTTTCAGAGAGCAGCAACGCATATCAAAGTACTCTTGGTGTAACTGCTTGCTGTATAAAGAGGCATCTCCAAGGAATTCAGCAAAAATAGCATTGACAGCTTGTATAGTACTCAAGTGACAAAACTGGGCCTTTTGATATTCTCCGATAGAGGCAAACCAATCCTGTAATGTACCAACAGTTCGGGATACAAATTCTCTAAGAACTGTATGAGAGTCAGCACCTTCTCGAAGCATCTGGACATCAAGCCAGGCTTTGAATTCCGCGAGGCGGCCTCTCCATTTTGAAGGAGGAACATCGTCTAGAGTGAACCATGGGCCTAAGCTGGGCCTGGATTGATGTGGGGCTCCTGGGAGATTAAAATCCAAGATTGGATCATCTTCTGGCATTTCCACATGTGGATCTTGGGCTTGAAGAGGCCCAGTGGCAGGGCCTGTAGTTCCACTAGTAGAATCTGTTGTTGGCGAAAGACCTGTCTGAGACGCAGTTGGCTGAGGATCTACCATGAGCAATGTCATGATATCCATTCGTCCATCCTCACTGTCATCTCCAGATGAGTCATCTGAAGAGTTGTCTTCTGATTCAGAGGGTATTGATACCATGTTTTGGGGAGGAGGATCAGGATACATTTTGTCTTTGCCTTTATCAATCTTCCTTTTTGGAGGATGAGATTCTTCTGAGGAAGAAGGACTCTTTGGTTCATATCTAGTAGGTGTTGGAGTAGGTCTGAATAAAGGAGATGGGTGGTATGTAGTTGGAGGTGCTTCATATGAGTAGTTAAAAGGGCTGAAAGGAGAGTAAGCAGGTTCAGGAGTAGGAAGGAAAGGGTTATGAGACAGCACTGTAGAAAATGGGCTGTAAGAGACTGGAGTCTCTGTTGGTTTATGCAAATCTGCTTCAACTTGGGCTAACTGTTTTCTCAGCCTTCTGATTTCTTGTTCCTTCTGGTTAAACTCCGCGCCAAACCTCCATTGCTGGATTGAAGATCTCAAATCCTTGTCAAGCTGAGTAATTTTGCCTTGCAAATCTTTATACATGTTCTGGGCAAATGCAGTGAAAGAATCGACCTTTTGATCAATATTTTGAGTCCTGGTGAGGACTTGATCAATCTTGGAGTCAATCCGTTGTAATGTTTTGTTCTGAACTGCTACATTCTTCGTCTGCCAATTCAGAACTTCTTCAGCTTGAGTGATCGGGATTATCTGACCCTCACTATCAACCTTAGTTGAGTGAATGAAAGGTCTGGTGGAGATTTTGATCTGCTGGTCTGTCTGTTGTGCTAATGGGGGAAAATCTGCTTCATAAGAAGCAGGTGAGAACATCATACAAAGTTGCACCAAAGGGAGTGCAGGAGGAGTGGAAGAAACCGGTTTAAGAGGGGGCAGTTTCTTTCATTCTTTTCTGATGATCTCAAGGGCAAGCTCATAGATGGGAAGAGGTCTTTTCTGCTTGGTTTCCTCATGGATCCCAATCCATAGGCTACTATCCGGTTTGATTAAAATCGAATCAAAACCTGTCAAAATCAGAACCAGCTTTGAACCGGATCGAAACCATCCTTCTTCGGTTTGATTCAAGTTCATATTTTTTAAGAACCGTGAATCGGCGGTTCGGAACCGGATTGAACCGATGATTTCAAACTGGATTAAACCGGCGATTTAAATATAAAAAAATTCAATAAATATGTTACCTCACTCTTAATTCATTTATATATATCATTAATTCTCTACACAATTATTCTCTGCATTTTCTTCAATTCTTAATATTTTTTCAATTTTTCTCAAATTCTCTAAATAATTATTTTTTCCACTCATTTTAATTTCCAATACTCTCTCAATTTTCCTACTTTATTATTTTATATACTTACTGAAATTTTTAATAATATCTCAAATTTTTAATACTATCTCAATTACTTTGTTATTACTTTAAATCCTCAATAAAATTTTCAACACCCTCTATTTTAATTTTTTTTCTCTTTTATACTTTTTAATTATCAATTATTATATAATTTTTAAAAAAAGGCAAGTAACAGAACTAGAAACTTTTATTCTTCTAAATCCTAAAGGGATATTTAGATAAAATTAAGTTCATACACTTTTTGCTAATTTCTTAAAAAAAAATTAATTTCATCTCTAGTTTTTTAATCAGGTTCAAGTCTTTATTTATTAAATTTTTCTTAAAGATAAATTATTTTCTTTCTTTTTTTTTCTTATTTTATTTTGATTGAAAGATTTCTAAGAAAAATTAAAATATTTTTACAAATATAACTTAAATTTTGAATCAATAAAATTTTTCTCTAATTTTTTTGTCTAAGCTATCCTTAAACCATCCCTAAACTACTTTCAAACCGTCTTCCAAACTATTTTGAACCGTCCTTCAAACCATTTTAAATCGGGGCTCAAACCGGAATCGGCGGTTCAGGAATCGCCTTCCAAACTGTCCCCTGATGATTTTATGCAAATTCATAATTTTATTAAACCTAAACCGATGATTCAAGAACCATAACCGGCGATTTTTAAATGGTTTGGGCCCGTGGACGGGACTTGGATTTCGTTGCCTTGACTGGACAGGATATCCTCTTCGGTTCAACTGGTATCAGAGCCTCATAACAGTCTGTGCGGTCCCGGGTTCGAGTCTCACCCCTACGTAAAAAACAGCTCTACACTAAGAGTGGGCCTGGCGAACCCAGTGTCTGCGCAAGTGGAGTCGTGGTGGGTTTGGGCCCGTGGACGAGACTTAAGAGGATTTCGGTGCCTTGACTGGACACGATATCCTTTTCGGTTCAACAATAAGAAATCAGAAAGCTGAGAAAACAGTTAGCCCAAGTTGAAGCAGATTTGCATAAACCAACAAAGACTCCAGTCTCTTACAGCCCATTTCTACAGTGCTGTCTCATAACCCTTTCCTTCCTACTCCTGAACCTGCTTACTCTTTTTTCGGCCCTTTTAACTACTCATATGAACCACCTCCAACTACATACCACCCATCTCCTTTGTTCAGACCTACTCCAACACCTACCAGATATGAACCAAAGAGTCCTTCTTCCTCAGAAGAATCTCATCCTCCAAAAAGGAAGATTGATAAAGGCAAGGACAAAATGTATCCTGATCCTCCTCCCCAACACATGGTATCAATACCCTCTGAATCAGAAGACAACTCTTCAGATGACTCATCTGGAGATGACAGTGAGGATGGACGAATGGATATCACGACATTGCTCATGGCAGATCCTCAGCCAACTGCGTCTCAGACAGGTCCTTCGCCAACAACAAATTCTATTAGTGGAAATACAGGCCCTGCCACTGGGCCTCCTCAAGCCCAAGATCCACATGTGGAAATGCCAAAAGATGATCCAATCTTGGATTTCAATCTCCCAGGAGCCCCACATCAATCCAGACCCAGCTCAGGCCCATGGTTCACTCTGGACGATGTTCCTCCTTCAAAATGGAGAGACCGCCTCGCGGAATTCAAAGCCTGGCTTGATGTCCAAATGCTTCGAGAAGGTGCTGACTCTCATACAGTTCTTAGAGAATTTGTATCCCGAACTGTTGGTACATTACAGGACTGGTTTGCCACTATTGGAGAATATCAAAAGGCCCAGTTTTGTCACTTGAGTACTATACAAGCTGTCAATGCTATTTTTGTTGAATTCCTTGGAAATGCCTCTTTATACAGCAAGCAGTTACGCCAGGAGTACTTTGGCATGCGTTGCTGCTCTCTAAAAAGGACAGACATTGAAAGACATTACCAGAGCATGGTTCAGCGTTATTATTTACTAAATGGTTATAATGATGTTAATCTCTGGCACACATACATTGCCTCTCTCCCGGAGGCACTACAACCTGAGCTCCACAGAAGCATTGCTGTAACCAGAAGAGCAATGAATACCATTACCATCGGAGAAATCCACCAGATGACGCTGGCTTATCTAGATAAAATGTGTGAACAATAGAAGTTATTTAAAGACATCATTGACAACAGCAAAGCCTTGAAGAATGTCTGCCAGAAGTCCCACCTTGCCATAAAATGCAAGGAAAAGAATTGTGAATGCAAGCCAAAGAAAAAGGGACATTACAAGAAACATTTTTCTGGGTTCAAACCCCCTTTCAAGCAGAAAAGGGGAAGAAGATCAGTCAGATACTTTTGAGAGAAAAGAACGGGTACAAAGAAATCTGATAGGTGCTACATCTGTGGCAATCGGGGTCACTATGCCAAGAACTGCCCTAAGAACCCCAATAAGGCAGTTAAGCTTTTACAACATATACAGCAGGTTCTCACATCTCCCTGGAGCATGATGATGTTGAATCCCTGTTCTCTGAACAAGATGAACCAGATGAAGATACAGTCTTTGCCCTCGGTGCAGATACTGGTTCAGAACAAGACCACTCTTTCTCTTCAGGAGAATCAAGTTCAGATACTGAAACTCATTACCCGTCTTACCTGGCCCAACATATCCAATCCTCCTAATCAACCCATGGCCTAGACACTATTCTAATTCCTTTAATCCCGCTTCATATTCTTCCCAGCAAATATGAATGGCCCATTAGTGTCATTGGTTTCCTAGATACCGGGGCTCACAAAAGCATAATGAACCCAACTATTTTACCTCCAGAATACTGGGTCCCTCATTAAGAATACTTCAAGGCAACAGATGGG
The DNA here is from genome assembly GCF_030052815.1 of Hevea brasiliensis. Taxonomy (NCBI): domain Eukaryota; kingdom Viridiplantae; phylum Streptophyta; class Magnoliopsida; order Malpighiales; family Euphorbiaceae; genus Hevea; species Hevea brasiliensis. Next base: position 5,177,325 of record NC_079494.1, on the reverse strand, counting down.
AACGTTTTCAAAACTAGCCTCATCACCAAGCATCCCATTGGGATTCAGTTCTTCCCTACTTGCATCCTCTGGACCAGGGTCATCGGGTCGGATCTTCCTGACAAGGATTTATTGATAGGCTTTGACTAGTATCAACAAGCAAAGCATTTGAGTAATAGGGACATGTCTTACCACCTTGCATGCAGGAAGTGTGGTATTGATGTTTTTTCCTAACTACAATCTCTCACTAAGAGATCCACATCTCAGCACTGCCTTGAAGGTCCAAGTCCAACTCACTGGTGCAGCACAAGTCACATCCTCCATGATGGCTACGTTACACCATCAGATCATCTATAGACTGCAAGATCATGCAGTAGATCTATCTCAGCCATCCGTATCAAATGATGCTCTGCTCGTATTAGCAGACACTGAGACCACCCCAATAATAGTCCAAATACCTACGCAACTGCCTAGAAATGAGCATGAGCAGCTCATCCCGAAGGATTGGTTAACCAATTATGAGAGGCTTCATTCAACCTCTCAACCAATCCAGATCACAAAATCTTCTTTCAGAAGAAATCCTAATGGTACAGTACAGACTTCCTTCCAGCCACCACAGCATTCTACAGGATCTTTACCTGTATTCCAGACCATGATGGTTCAGCCATTAGAAAAGGAGCAAGAAGATTTTCCCATTGGAGCAGTAACACCTGACAACCATTACATCTATCCTCAGAAGATAGATGGTCACATCCCCAGGATCTCGGGATCTGGAATGTGCGATGAAGACTGTGACTGTTGTGATAACTATTGGGAAAATGAATATGACCATCCTTTGTCTGATAAAAACCGGAGGAAGCTTACCAAAAGAACGAGGAAAGCTTCTTGCAAGCCTCAGCAAGTTCTCAGAAGAGATTATCCAGATAGTAGCCCATGGATTAGGATCCATAAAGAAACCAAGCAGAAAAGACCTCTTCCCATTTATGAGCTTGCCCTTGAGATCATCAGAAAAGAAGGAAAGAAACTGCCCCCTCTTAAACCAGTTTCTTCCACTCCTCCTGCACTCCCTTTGGTGCAACCTTGTATGATGTTCTAACCTGCCTCTTATGAAGCAGATTTTCCCCCATTAGCACAACCGACAGACCAGCAGACCAAAATCTCCACCAGAACTTTCATTCACTGAACTAAGGTTGATAGTGAGGGTCAGATAACCCCGATCACTCAAGCTAAAGAAGTTCTAAATTGGCAGACGAAGAATGCAGTAGTCCAGAACAAAACATTACAATGGATTGACTCCAAGATTGATCAAGTCCTCACCAGAACTCAAAAGATTGATCAAAAGGTCAATTCTTTCACTGCATTTGCCCAAAACATGTATAAAGATTTGCAAGGCAAAATTACTCAGTTTGACAAGGATTTGAGATCTTCAATCCAGCAACGGAGGTTTGGCGCAGAGTTTAACCAGAAGGAACAAGAAATCAGAAGGCTGAGAAAATAGTTAGCCCAAGTTGAAGCAGATTTGCATAAACCAACAGAGACTCCAGTCTCTTACAACTCATTTTTTACAGTGCTGTCTCATAACCCTTTCCTTCCTACTCTTGAACCTGCTTACTCTCCTTTCGGCCCCTTTAACTACTCATATGAACCACTTCCAACTACATACCACCCATCTCCTTTGTTCAGACCTACTCCAACACCTACCAAATATGAACCAAAGAGTCCTTCTTCCTCAGAAGAATCTCATCCTCCAAAAAGGAAGATTGATAAAGGCAAGGACAAAGTGTATCCTGATTCTCCTCCCCAACACATGGTATCAATACCCTCTGAATCAGAAGACAACTCTTTAGATGACTCATCTGGAGATAACAGTGAGGATGGACGAATGGATATCACGACATTGCTCATGGCAGATCCTCAGCCAACTATGTCTTAGACAGGTCCTTCGCCAACAACAGATTCTACTAGTGGAACTACAGGCCCTGCCACTGGGCCTCCTCAAGCCCAAGATCCACATGTGGAAATGCTAGAAGATGATCCAATCTTGGATTTCAATCTCCCAGGAGCCCCACATCAATCCAAGCCCAGCTCAGGCCCATGGTTCACTCTGGACGATGTTCCTCCTTCAAAATGGAGAGACCGCCTCGCGGAATTCAAAGCCTGGCTTGATGTCCAGATGCTTCGAGAAGGTGCTAACTCTCATACAGTTCTTAGCGAATTTGTATCCCGAACTGTTGGTACATTACAGGACTGGTTTGCCTCTATTGGAGAATATCAAAAGGCCTAGTTTTGTCACTTGAGTACTATACAAGCTTTCAATGCTATTTTTGCTGAATTCCTTGGAGATGCCTCTTTATACAGCAAGCAGTTACGCCGGGAGTACTTTGACATGCATTGCTGCTCTCTGAAAAGGACAGACATTGAAAGACATTACCAGCGCATGGCTCAGCGTTATTATTTACTAAATGGTTATAATGATGTTAATCTCTGGCACACATACATTGCCTCTCTCCCGGAGGCACTACAACCTGAGCTCCACAGAAGCATTGCTGCAACCAAAAGAGCAATGAATACCATTACCATCGGAGAAATCCACCAGATGACGCTAGCTTATCTAGATAAAATGTGCGAACAACAGAAGTTATTTAAAGACATCATTGACAACAGCAAAGCCTTGAAGAATGTCTGCCAGAAGTCCCACCTTGCCATCAAATGCAAGGAAAAGAATTGTGAATGCAAGCCAAAGAAAAAGGGACATTACAAGAAACATTCTTCTGGGTTCAAACCCCCTTTAAAGCAGAAAAGGGGAAGAAGATCAGTCAAATACTTTTGAAAGAGAAGAACGGGTACAAAGAAATCTGATAGGTGCTACATCTGTGGCAATCGTGGTCACTATGCCAAGAACTGCCCTAAGAACCCCAATAAGGCAGTTAAGCTTTTACAACATATACAGCAGGCTTCTCACATCTCCCTGGAGCATGATGATGTTGAATCCCTATTCTCTGAACAAGATGAACCAGATGAAGATACAGTCTTTGCCCTCGGAGAAGATACTGGTTCAGAACAAGACCACTCTTTCTCTTTAGGAGAATCAGGTTCAGATATTGAAGCCCATTACCCATCTTACTTGGTCCAACATATCCAATCCTCCCAATCAACCCACGGCCCGGACACTATTCCAATTCCTTTAGTCCCGCTTTATATTCTTCCCAGCAAATATGAACGGCCCATTAGTGTCATTGGTTTCCTAGATACCGGGGCTCACAAAAGCATGATGAACCCAGCTATTTTACCTCCAGAATACTAGGTCCCTCATGAAGAATACTTCAAGGCAGCAGATGGGAATGTTTTCAAAACTAGCCTCATCACTAAGCATCCCATTGGGATTCAGTTCTTCCCTACTTGCATCCTCTGGACCAGGGTCATCGGGTCGGATCTTCCTGACAAGGATTTATTGATAGGCTTTGACTTGTATCAACAAGCAAAGCATTTGAGTAATAGGGACATGTCTTACCACCTTGCATGCTGGGAGTGTAGTATTGACGTTTTTTCCTAATTACAATCTCTCACTAATAAATCCACACCTTAGCACTGCCCTGAAAGTCCAAGTCCAACTCACTGGTGCAGCATAAGTCACATCCTCCATGATGGCTACGTTACACCATCAGATCATCTATAGACTGCAAGATCATGCAGTAGATCTATCTCAGCCATCCGTATCAAATGACACTCTGCTCGTATTAGCAGACACTGAGACCACCCCAACAATTGTTCAGATACCTAGGCAACTGCCTAGAAATGAGCTTGAGCAGCTCATCCCGAAGGATTGGTTAACTAATTATGAGAGGCTTCATTCAACTTCTCAACCGATTCAGATTACGGAATCTTCTTTCAAAAGAAATCCTGACGGTACAGTACAGACTTCCTTCCAGCCACCACGACATTCTACAGGATCTTTACCTGTATTCCAGACCATGATGGTCCAGCCATTAGAAAAGGAGCAAGAAGATTTTCCCATTGGTGCAGTAACACCTGACAACCATTACATCTATCCTCAGAAGATAGATGGTCATGTCCCTGGGATCTCCCAGGATCTGGAATGTGCGATGAAGACTGTGACTGTTGTGATAACTACTGGGACAATGAATATGACCATCATTTGTCTGAAAAAAATTGGAGGAAGCTTACCAAGAACGAGGAAAGCTTCTTGCAAGCCTCAACAAGTTCTTAGAAGAGATTATCCAGATAATGGCCCATGGATTGGTATCCATGAGGAAACTAAGCAAAAGAAACCCCTTCCCATCAATGAGCTTGCTCTTGAGATCATCCGAAAATAAGGAAAGAAACTGCCCCCTCTTAAATCGGTTTCTTCCACTCCTCCTGCACTCCCTTTGGTGCAACCTTGTATGATGTTCTCACTTGCCTCTTATGAAGTAGATTTTCCCCCATTAGCATAATAGACAGACTAGCAGACCAAAATCTCCACCAGACCTTTCATTCACTCAACTAAGGTTGATAGTGAGGGTCAGATAACCCCGATCACTCAAGCTGAAGAAGTTCTAAATTGGCAGACGAAGAATGCAGCAGTCCAGAACAAAACATTACAACGGATTGACTCCAAGATTGATCAAGTCCTCACCAGGACTCAAAATATTGATCAAAAGGTCGATTCTTACACTGCATTTGCCCATAACATGTATAAAGATTTGCAAGGCAAAATTACTCAGCTTGACAAGGATTTGAGATCTTCAATCCAGCAACGGAGGTTTGGTGCGGAGTTTAACTAGAAGGAATAAGAAATCAGAAGGCTGAGAAAATAGTTAGCCCAAGTTGAAGCAGATTTGCATAAACCAACACAGACTCGAGTCTCTTACAGCCCATTTTCTACAGTGCTGTCTCATAACCCTTTCCTTTCTACTCCTGAACCTGCTTACTCTCCTTTTGGCCCTTTTAACTACTCATATGAACCACCTCCAACTACATACCACCCATCTCCTTTGTTCAGACCTACTCCAACACCTATCAGATATGAACCAAAGAGTCCTTCTTCCTTAGAAGAATCTCATCCTCCAAAAAGGAAGATTGATAAAGGCAAGGAAAAAATGTATCCTGATCCTCCTTCCCAACACATGGTATCAATGCCCTCTGAATCAGAAAACAACTCTTCAGATGATTTATCTGGAGATGACAGTGAGGATGGACGAATGGATATCACGACATTGCTCATGGCAGATCCTCAGCCAACTGCGTCTCGGACAGGCCCTTCGCCAGTAACAGATTCTACTAGTGGAAATACAAGCCCTGCCACTAGGCCTCCTCAAGCCCAAGATCCACATGTGGAAATGCCAGAAGATGATCCAATCTTGGATTTCAATCTCCCAGGAGCCCCACATCAATCCAGGCCCAGCTCAGGCCCATGGTTCACTCTGGATGATGTTCCTCCTTCAAAATGGAGAGACCGCCTCGCAGAATTCAAAGCCTGGCTTGATGTCGAGATGCTTCGAGAAGGTGCTGACTCTCATACAGTTCTTAGAGAATTTATATCCCGAACTGTTGGTACATTACAGGACTGGTTTGCCTCTATTGGAGAATATCAAAAGGCCTAGTTTTGTCACTTGAGTACTATACAAGCTGTCAATGCTATTTTTGCTGAATTCCTTGGAGATGCCTCTTTATACAGCAAGCAGTTACGCCAGGAGTACTTTGACATGCGTTGCTGCTCTCTGAAAAGGACAGACATTGAAAGACATTACCAGCGCATGGCTCAGCGTTATTATTTACTAAATGGTTATAATGATGTTAATCTCTGGCACACATACATTGCCTCTCTCCCAGAGGCACTACAACCTGAGCTCCACAGAAGCATTGCTGCAACCAGAAGAGCAATGAATACCATTACCATCGGAGAAATCCACCAGATGATGCTAGCTTGTCTAGATAAAATGTGCGAACAACAGAAGTTATTTAAAGACATCATTGACAATAGCAAAGCCTTAAAGAATGTCTGCCAGAAATCCCACCTTGCCATCAAATGCAAGGAAAAGAATTGTGAATGTAAGCCCAAGAAAAAGGGACATTACAAGAAACATTCTTCTGGGTTCAAACCCCCTTTCAAGCAGAAAAGGGGAAGAAGATCAGTCAGATACTTTCGAAAGAAAAGAACGGGTACAAAGAAATCTGATAGGTGCTACATCTGTGGCAATCGGGGTCACTATGCCAAGAACTGCCCTAAGAACCCCAATAAGGCAGTTAAGCTTTTACAACATATACAGCAGATTTCTCACATCTCCCTGGATCATGATGATGTTGAATCCTTGTTCTCTGAACAAGATGAACCAGATGAAGATACAGTCTTTGCCCTCGGAGAAGATACTGGTTCAGAACAAGACCACTCTTTCTCTTCAGGAGAATCAGGTTCAGATACTGAAGCCCATTACCCGTCTTACCTGGCCCAACATATCCAATCCTCCCAATCAACCCACGGCCCAGACACTATTCCAATTCCTTTAGTCTCGCTTCATAATCTTCCCAGCAAATATTAACGGCCCATTAGTGTCATTGGCTTCCTAGATACCGGGGCTCACAAAAGCATGATGAACCCAGCTATTTTACCTCCAGAATGCTGGGTCCCTCATGAAGAATACTTCAAGGCAGTATATGGGAATGTTTTTAAAACTAGCCTTATCACCAAGCATCCCATTGGGATTCAGTTCTTCCCTACTTGCATCCTCTAGACCAGGATCATCGGGTCGGATCTTCCTGACAAGGATTTATTGATAGGCTTTGACTTGTATCAACAAGCAAAGCATTTGAAGATCCTCCCCACAGGATTAAAATATAAGAGGAATTTTCAGCCATTCACTTCCGTCCCAAGGTTATATTCTTTGGCTGATGCCTCAGCTGACTTCCAAGAACACAAGGAGCTCCTCTTAAGATCTTGTGCTGATTCTCATGCACATTTTCACCATCACCACCCCCTGTGGAAGAACCCAAACTTCTTTGTCAATCTTCCATTCAAACTCAATGAAGATATCAACCCAACAAAGGCATCACACCCAGGGATAAATCCTACTGACTTGGCTCTAGCCTAAGAAGAATGTAAACAGCTTCTCCAATAGGGTCTCATAGAACTCACTTCTTCTCAGTGGGCCTGCTAGGCCTTTTATGTTGAAAAGAGATATGAACAGTTAAGGGGAAAGAAACGACTTGTTATTGATTACAAGCCCCTCAATCATTTCCTTCAAGATGACAAGTTCCCATTACAGAAACCGGAAGCCTTGTTCACTCAACTCCACGAGGCCCATATCTTCTCCAAATTTGACCTCAAAGCTGGATTTTGGAAATTGGGTATTAACCCCTCTGATAGGCCTAAAACCGCTTTCTGCATTCCTACGGCCCAATGCCAATGGACAGTCCTTCCATTCGGCCTTAAGACGGCCCCATCAATTTTCCAAAAGGCCATGACAAGAATATTAGAGCCCATACTTCACAGTGCTCTCATCTACATAGATGATATCCTTCTTTTCTCCAAAGATGTTACGGCCCATAGGACACTTCTGTCTATATTTCAACAATTGGTGGATTCTTATAGAATTATGCTATTAGAGAAGAAGAGCTCAAATGGCCCAAACTGATATCGACTTCCTTGGAATGAAGTTCAAAGATGAAAAATACCAACCGGGACCTCACATTGTAGAAGAATTACTAAAGTTCCCTGATAAGAACTTAACAGAAAAGCAAATATAGCAGTTCCTTAGTATTATCAATTACATCAGAAAGTTTATTCCGCATGTGGCCCCCTACACATGCCAACTGTCAAAAATGCTTAAGAAGAATGCTCCACCTTGGAAGGAAGAACAGACATGTGCAGTCAAGGCATTAAAAGAAGTGGCTCTAAACCCACCACCTCTAAAGATTCCCAGTATTGGACACAGAATCCTTCAGACTGATGCTAGTGACACCCACTGGGGTGCAGTCCTCATCGAAGAAATACAAGGAGAAAAGCATATCTACGGACATGTTAGTGGAGAATTTTTAAAGCCTCAGAAACATTATCATTCGGTCTATAAAAAAATATCAGCTGTTAAAAACGGGATAAAGAGATTCGAATTCCATCTCATTGGCCACCATTTTACTGTGGTCATGGACAACTCATCCTTTCCAAAGGTTCTAGACTTCAAAAATAAGTTTCTTCCTGAACCACAATTACTGAGGCTAAAGGACTGGTTTGCCAAGTATAAATTCACAGTCTAACATATCAAAGGGAAGCATAACTTGGTTCCTGATCTCCTATCCACGCCCAAGAACCTCCACCTCATTCAATCTTCCTCTACACTCCATTTGATCCTTATGGCATCATCATCATCATCCTCTCCACATACTCCGTCTCCAATGCACAATTTCCTGGTTCCTACTTTAGATAGTTTTCCTCCAGGATGCTCACCTAACCAGCCCATCACAAAAATGGCTAAGTTTGCAAGAGATCACCTGTTCCACTATCTACGTGCCAGAAATACTCTGAGAGGATTACTCCCATCTTCATCTATCTTTATCCCTGATAACCCTTTCCTCACCTATTTCAATATCCATCCTGACAAAGAACTCATCCTGGAAGAATTATGGCTTCTCTGGTGCATGGTTACCCTCTATTCCACAGGGATAGAATTCCCACTCATAGCCCTGTCCCAATATGTTATGTGCAACACTAACAGGACTCTCCTGTCTAGATTTCTAGAGTGGTTCAAGCCCATTTCAGCATGGTAATACAGTCTGAAGCGCATTATAGACACACATGGGATTGAAGACAGGCCCACCGGGACTCAGCCCAATATCAGGACAATGTTCATCATGCATAGACCTTTCTCTAGGAGGCCCGATGGACTTCTCTGGACTCAAAATACTGAGTACGAATAGAGAACCTACGTGGGATCAATTACTAAAAAGGACACCATGGGACCCTTAAGAAAACAACTAGCAGAATATCTCTACGAAATCAATGGCTATCAGTATCTGACGCTCCCCCATGTGAATTGCACATCTCTGGGTCCCATTTGGACTCTCACTGATGAGCACATTGACTGGACCCATCCCATGTGGCAAGATTCCCAGGATCCGATGGACACCGAGTCACGAGATGCCATTCAGAGCACTGACCCACCATCTCCTGTACACCGACAGTGGCAAAAGGACTTTTTTGGAATCGATTCTGATGACTCCGACTTTGATACTCTTAATCTGTCCACAACCCCATGATAAAAGTTAAAGTCTGACGGTCTGTCGACCAACTATGTAATAAATGTCTATCGGCCAACTATGTAATAAATGTCCTTCTTGGTTTTGTTTTTACTTTATTTACTTTAAGAGTGTCAGTAGCCAGTTTCTAGTCGGTTGCTTGTAATCCTTAGAGCCTCCGAGTCTATATAAGGAGCTGCTCTCTTCAGTTGTAATCAGACTAAGTTTTCCCTTTCAATAATATTCTCTGAAGTTTTCTTCTATGGCTTTCTAAACCTTTCTCTTTCTCTCCGAAAACCTTTGAACGTGTATCATACTCTTATAATCAGAGATATGTATGCTCTACACTTACCGCTTGAGAGGATCCTGTGTATCAGAAATATCTTTGTTTTGATGTTAGGTGCGACGGTCCCGTTATCATACATGTAATGTACAAAAGGGCACATCCATAGAGTACCTATGGAGAGGAAATAGGCATAGCATAAGTACATTATGTGTATGGTAAGGGCTCCCAGCTCATTCTGGTATGGTAAGGGCTCCCGGCTCATTCTGGTATCAGAGCCTGATTATGTTTGTATTATACATACTTCATCGGTGAGTAGGGGAGAAATTCTCAATCCTTGAAAGTATACTTGTCGCAAGGTATTTTGCGATCGCCTGGACGAACACTCACCGAAGTGGGAAAGAGTGAGAAGTCGCCACTTTAATTTTAAGGGAAATTAAAGAAAACCATTCATGAAAATAAATTTAAATGAAACCACTTCGAAAATAGAGATTCTAGGTTCGGGGTCCATATACGGGCGGGGAAAGTGTTAGGCACCTTACCTCGTCCCTCAACGAGGGTAAACAGATTTAATCTTATGCTCTGTCATGAATTAAAAGGGTAATTAGGGGATTGGGATAATTATGATATTAATTCTTTGTGCAAAATAAAGGAATGTTTGATATTTCACTTATTTTGGATTGCCCAGGAACACAAGTTTGTGAGATGGCTCTTTGGTGAGTTAGTGTTTGAGTGAATTTGCCTTGTGTATTAGGGTCATGTCGTTTAGTTTGAATTTTGTTAAGAGAGCTTGGGCAGGGAATTTTCTCCCGATCTCTAGATATATTTATTAAGGGTTGGGAGATTTCAGATAAGAACTCTCCTCCGATCTCCCTATTTTAATTTAAACGAGAATCAGGTAAGAACTCTCCCCCGAACTCTTTTGGTTTAAAATTTGGTGAAGGATCTCAGATAAGAACTCTCCTCCGATCTTCGCATTTTATTTAAATGAGGATCGGGTAAGAACTCTCCCCCGACCCCTTAAAGTATTCGGTTTAAGATTTTAAAGAGGGGTCTCGGATAAGAACTCTCCTCCGATCTCCACATATTTAATAAAGTTTTTGGTTGAGGATCGGATAAGAACTCTCCTCCGATCTCTTTAAGTATTTAATTTAGGGTTTAGAGTGAGGAATCTCGGATAAGAACTCTCCTCCGATCTCCACATATTTATTAAAATTTTTGGTTGAGAATCGGATAAAAACTCTCCTCCGATCTCTTAAAATTTCGTATTGTACAATCTTATGAGTTAAGGAATCTAGCGACCAGGGGCGTAAAAGACCCACGTGTAGATTTTTGAACCCACTAAGCCTTATCTAGAGGGTGGACACGACACCGAACTTCTTACCGATCTCTTATGTGATCACCTTATCAGAACTCTTTAGTCCGATCTTTTTGGTTGCTCGCTCTGAATCCGAACTTATCGGATTCCTGATTTATTACATCATCCTCTCGGTTCGCCCCATGGCCCGACTTCTAGACTTATTTGGTTTAACCCACTATTTGACCTTTTGTTACAACTTTTCTTTTTGTCATTTTTATTTGTTTTGAAAACTCTCATATCGAAAGACCCATACCTATGCTTTATTGAATAGTTATAAGTTGCCTACGGGATGAATGTCTACTGTTGAAGAAAATAACAACCAGATGATGATAAAAGGGATTTGCAAATAAAAATAAGAGAAGATATAGGAAATGACTACTGGCCTAGACAACTTATTCTAAAATTTAATGTGACTAGATATGAAAGAAACCTTAAAAAAAACTGGGGAAAACCAACCGAGGGTATTCAACAAAATAACAGTTTACTCCAACTGTTTTGGGATTTTAATGTAACTGAACATAGAAGAAATTTTAAAAAGAAAAGCTAGAGAAGATAGACAAAGGCATTCAATAAAATGGCAGTTGAAACACTTACCTGTGAAAGATTGAGGCTATTGAACTAACTTTGGAGCCACAAATATTGCTGCGTTGAAGTCTAGTGGTACAAGGACCAATGCTTACTTTGAGATTGGGAGAACCAGGTTGAAATGCAGTAGAACCAAAGTGACGGAAACCGGGTCAGAATAAGATCAAGCTAAAAGAAATAATGGGTTGAGATTGGGGGGTGATGCAGACGAGACCGAATGAAAATAGTAATAGCAGAGTGATGAACAAACTGAAAATGGAGAATTTCAGGGTTCGTAAACTCTATCAATGGAGATACTCAAGAAAACTAGTTTCTGAAGTTCCTCGATTTTATGTAAGCTTAAAGTAGCAAGACCAAATTGAATTTCAAAGCCTTTCCACTATAATCACCACCACCTTTTTTTGTCCGTCCCTCAACAGTATTGCATGCAGGTATTTATAGGGAACGGGTGCCCCTAATGAAGGGTCAGGATCTCTTCTGGGAAGATGGAAGGTTTGGATTTAAAAGGACATGATTTGATGCCTGAGAATTGAAGAGAATCAAAATGGATGGCTGAGATCCTATTCAGAATATTTGTCCTTTCTCTTTTTTGATCCAACGGCTCAGGATCTTTCTGTCAAGATGGATCCGAAGGCCGAGAACAAAAGGCCCCTATCCTGTCGTCCACTTTTTGATCCAAGGGCTCCGGGTTTGTCCTTATGAGTAAGATCAACGGTGGAGATTGAGAAACACAGGACTGTCATAACTGTCCTGGTGTCTGTCAGCATTGCGGGCGATTCTGCAAATGAAGCGTGCGGTGAAGATTTGATCTTGCCTGCAATGCTTTAACTACCTTGACTCTGATTATGAAGGAAGTTATTGGAAGTCTTTTGTCTTCTTTTCCAATCTCCATTCCTTCCGTTCTCTTAGTCACGACTCTTTTTCGATCTCTCATATCGGGCCCCTCTCCCGATCTCTCCCATTCTAGAACCTTCCCTTCTATCCGATCTGCCTCGATCAAAGCATTTAATTCTTCGGTTATCAATGTGTTCGCTTCGGTTTCCGCCAGTAATAAATGTTCAGGCCCCCTATATATATGCCTCAGCGGGGAATCTCTCCCACATTCCATTTCTTCTCTTCCCATTTTTCACTTCTCCTATCCAAGTTTCTCCGATAACAATTCTAGCCATGGTGATCGCTTTTGATCTTTTTTCGATTGTTCTCTTTGTTCCTCGACTGAAAATTTATGATCCCGATGATCCGAGAATCATGAGAACTACATCTGATGACAATGAGAGAATCGGACTAATTTACCGATCAAGATCGAAAGTGTCGATCGTACCAATCTCGAATCAGTCTACCGATATAATCGGTGAACTGATTTCAGGCGAGAGGACTGCTAATTTCCCTCTGAATATCGGTGACCGCCTTTTGAAGTTCATTTGGCTCCTCACCACATCGGGCATCCCGACTACGGCTCGGTTCTGGTCGATGACATCGACGATGACTCCTCATGATCATGAGAGTCATAGTCACTCCATCTGAGCTGCACATCTATTCGGTGCCTATGGTTGGCTCTCTGATCAAACACATCTTTTGATTCAGCTACAAGACTAGGCTTTGACATAGGTCCTTACTAGGTAGGATGTAGTGCCGATCTTTAGAGATCGCCTAAATGATGTAATCTGACCTTTAATGATGTAATCCGATCTCTTGAGATCGCCCAAATGATGTAATCTGACCTTTTGGAAATGAAATGAAATTTTATTAGACAGTTATCATTTAATTATTGCCTTGATTAATTTTCGATCTCTGACACGCATATCCGATCTGGTTCCTAACTAAATCACCCTTAGCCGATCTATGACTCTGAACATTCACCTTATTTCAACGACCTTAGCTAGCCGATCTCATTTTATTTTATTTATTGTGTTTCTGGAATCTTCCTGCGACGTGTCAGGAAAGTGGGTGGATTCCGCTAACTGATGCACCACTTGGGACTCTGTGAGCATTGAATGCTCACACGGGTATAAATAGGGGGAGGGTCTCTCAGTTGCTCCCCTATGCCATTTTCAGCACTCTGCTCGCAATTTCAACTTTCTTTCATTTCTTCAAGTTTTTCCGACACCGATCACACTCCGGTAAGGACTTTAATCCTTCTCTTACTTAAGCTTTTTTTATTGCTTTGAAAATGAGCGGCGCCGAGGGTCAGGGAGTAGCGAGCCCCCCTTCCGTCCATGTCTCGTGGTCATCTGATGAAGTAGAGGTGATTAAGTCAAGTGGGCGACCTGAGCCTCCTACGACCTCTGCTTCAGCCCATGGTCAAGCGGCACAATCAAGACGAACACATTCCTCTGGGAGAGAAAATCTTCCCGTGGATGAGCTGCCATTAATCCTCCAAGAAACCGATCTGCAGTCGATTAGTCAAGAGTACAACCTTCGGACCGACTCCTTCGAGCTTATCAAATGCCATGGCGATCTCAGAGCCGATCATTTTTTCGATGAAAATGATGCAATCATGGTGTACGAAGAGCAATTAAAAGCCGGGCTTCGGTTTTCCCTTGATGACTTCTTCAAGGATGTTCTGAAGTTTCACCACGTAAGTGTAGCCCAAGTGCATCCGAACTCGTGGCGGATCCTAGTGGCTTTCAGAGGCTTATGCCGGGCCAAGATGCTCGATTCTACAGTGAAGGTGTTTGCCGAGCTGCATAGGCTTACTCGCTGAAAGGACGATGAGTACTGGTTTTTCCAGGCAAAATTGCACTGTGGGCTTTTTACCGATCTTCCCTCTTCACTGAAGAATTGGAAAAATCAATTCTTCATGCTGAGGAGCAAGATTCGAAATGGTTTCGAGAGTTTCCCCCGTAGCTAGCAATATTTGGTCCCGCCAATTCCGAAGCATGTCACCCTGAGTAGGGACGAGAGTGCCATGGTGATGGAACTTAAGGATCTGGCGGCCACCCAGAAGTTCTCTTATATGCGGTGATGGCCGAGCTGAAACATTGGATGATGTGGCTGATCACCGATGAAGGATACGAGCTCCAGCTCTCTGACTCGGCCCTGGTACCTTCCCCCATCTCTGATTTTTGAATCCTTAGTGAACTCATTGACTTTTCTTTGTGCAGGTATGGCGTGCGGCGAGGCTTCCAATGAGAGCCGTAAGCGGAAGAGGGAGATCTCCAGAAAGGTGCAGGAAATGAAGATCGCCGTGGCATCACAAACGCCAAGGCGGGAATCAGGAGAAGTGCCAGGAGACTCGTCCCGACCTTCGGTACAATAGGTCCCTGAAGTAGAGGTAGCTCCTTCTCCCCCTCGACAAGAAGAGCCACCACCTCCACCTGTTCCTTCGAGTGCGGAAGGGGGACCTTCCCAACCTGCTATGAGGACCCTTTCTCGCGGTGCCCAGGTCTTCATTCACTCTCTAGAGAAGAACCGATCTGTTCGGGAGAATCCAAGCTTGGCCAAAGTTCTGGGCGCTACCATATGCCTTCAGGAGGATCGGAATAGGCTGACCCCGGGTAGCATTGACGATCTCCTGGCCCAGACGATGATTTTGAGCATAGAGAGTTTGGTGAACCAACATATAATCAGGGAAAAAGCTCATCTTCTGAGGCAGGAAATTCTAAAGCGGTCAAGGACGCATCCTTTGGCCAAGCTCAACTTTCATCCGCCCAAGATTATATTGCCGAACTCGAAGGTCGGATGAAGTCCTACGAGGATAAATTGGCTGAACAGGTCATGAACTCGGAGAGGCTCGGGCGCTCCAAACTGTTGTCGTCACTCACCTCACTGAAGAACTCAGAGTGAAAGAAGAAGAGCTTGTGACAAGGGAAGCTGGTGCTTATGTGAACGCCCACAGCGACCTTTTGGCTGAGCTCAGGAGGCGTTATCCTGAGGAAGACTTCTCCTGAATGGTGGACCTGGCTCCTCGAGACAAAGAGGAGAGCGAGGAGGAATCAGAGAGAGAAAGGGAGAATGAGCGAAATGTACCGAGAGATCAGGCTGGGGGAGATCCTCCAGCCGAATGACTTGTAAATGTTTACCTTGAAATGAAATGAAGTCTTTTTGCTCAATTTCATGTTGAGAACGGAAAATGTCCAAATTGTATGAGTACTTAATTGTTTTGCACGCACTGGACAGTAAACTTTAAAAACAACCATTAACCAAAGTATGAGAGATTAGAAAAACATTACAGATAAGCTTGAGATCAGGCTGAACCCCGACCAGACACCCGGTAAATCTTTAGAACATTGAAAGACTTGATTTGAATTTTAGGATCAGTATCATCAATAGATCGGACATAAACCCTTAGCTTTATTTTGAGAAATAGATCAGGCATAAACCTTTTAACTTTATTTTAAGAAATATCTGGAACACACAAGTGCGAGACCCGATTCTAGCATTAGCTAAATGATTTTCCACTACATTTGTAAAGGAAGATCGAAAATGAGATCGAATGGCATGGAGGCTTGATATTGGTTTGAGAGATCGGGACTAAGGTTGAACGATATGGAGACTTGACATTGGTTTGATCTCTCTGGTGAGAGATCAGTAATGAATCGAATGACATGGAGACTTGGTGTTGGTTCGACCTTCTTTGGCGAGAGATCGAAAATGAGATTGGATGGCATGAAGACTTGATATTAATGTGATCTCCTTTGTTGGGAGATCGAAAATCATTTGACTAGGTGTGGGATCGATTTATTTCCTTATCAAGTTACTTGTAACCAAAGAATGTTGGTTGGGGTCAATTAATTTTGTTGATCGGCCAAAATATGATGTCGATAGCTACCCCTCTTTACATAATTTCTATTGAAGGGAATAAAATTTTCCCGTATAGGAATTATGTAAAGATTCAGACCCATATTTTGGGCGATCGGGTTTGAAAATCAAGAATTTGGCTTGAAAGTCAAAGTCAGAAACTAAAACCAACTTAGGTCAAGGACCTAGAGGTTGATAACAGAAATTTAAATGCTGAGAAATTAAAATCAACTTAGATCAAGGAACCAGAGGTTGATGACAGAAATTTAAATGTTGAAAAATTAAAATCAACTTGGATCAAGGAACCAGAGGTTGATAACAGGAATTTTAAATGCTGGAAAATTAGAATCAACTTGGATCAAGGAACCAGAGGTTGATAGCAAGAATTAAATGCGAGAAATTAAAATCAACTTAGATCGAGAATCCAGAGGTTGATGGCACGAAATTAAACGCTGAAAAATTAAAATCAACTTTGATCAAGGAACCAGAAGTTGATGACAAGAAATCTAAATGCGAAAATAAAATCAACTTGGATCAAGGAACCAGAGGTTGATAGTAAGAAATTTAAATGCTGAAAAATTAAAATCAACTTGGATCAAGGAACCAAAGGTTGATGACAGGAATTTAAAATCAACTTGGATCAAGGAACTAGAGGTTGATAGCAAGAAATTTAAATGTGAAAATTAAAATCAACTTGGATCAAGGAACCAGAGGTTGATAACAGGAAATTTAAATGCTGAAAAATTAAAATCAACTTGGATCAAGGAACCAGAGGTTGATAACAAGAAATTTAAATGCTGAAAAATTAAAATCAACTTGGATCAAGGAACCAGAGGTTGATAATAGGAAATTTAAATGCTGGAAATTAAAATCAACTTAGATCGAGGATCCAGAGGTTGATAGCAAGAAATTTAAATGCGAAAATTAAAATCAACTTGGATCAAGGAACCAGAGGTTGATGACAGGAATTTAAGATCAACTTGGATCAAGGAACCAGAGGTTGATAACAGGAAATTTAAATGCTGAAAAATTAAAATCAACTTGGACCAAGGAACCAGAGGTTGATAACAGTAAATTTAAATACTGAAAATTAAAATCAACTTAGATCGAGAATCCAGAGGTTGATGGCTGGAAATTAAAATCAACTTACAAAGTAAGCCTAACCTGACACGAGAAGTTCTTCCTCGACGAAGTGTACTTAACAGGATCCCGAAGATAAACGATTAATGGAGGACGAGTCGCAAGATTTAACCTACCACTTCCCATTTCTTACTCACTTCCCCGGATCACCTTCCTGTTCTCGACTTTCTTCTTATTTTGCAGAAAGCGCCCTTGCGGGTTTTCACTTTCCCCTCTGCCCATCTAACTAGAAGTGCCCTTCCGAGTTTTCACCCCTAGTTTTTTTTTTTTTTAACTATCGATTATTCCCTGCAAATCTCTTAGCAAAGTACATGAGGTCATCAATACCCAAATCCTAATCTTATGACAAAATTTTAACTGATTAATAGCGCACAAAATAAAGATGTAGGAAAAGACAACATTAGAGTGTGAGTATACGAGAAAGATAAACCTGAGTTTAAGCAAAAAGATAGATTAAAATGCTAATGTGTGAAGAAGATAGATTAAAGTGAAAGGATGATTTTATTATGGCTTGAGAGATAAAGGTACAGTCTCAAAGAAAAAAGGGTACAATGATAGATCTCACAGATTCCTTGTAGTTGACTTCAAAGTCACTTAACTGCCATTATTTCAAGTACTCTATTGATGAAGATTCATGCTGTGGTGGTTTATTTCCATTCTTGGTCCAGTGTCCCCTTCCTTATTTCTCCATTTTCTGGTTCTAAGGACGCCCTTTCGGGTTTTCGCCCCCAGATTTTGTTTTCTTTTTTCTCTTTTTTTTTTTTTAGGTGCCTTTTCGGTTTTCAACCTTCACTCATTTCTGAAAGCGCCCTTCGAGTTTTCGCCTTCTTTCGCACATTTTGTTAGGAGCGCCCTTTCGGGTTTTCACCCCTACTTTTTTTTTTTTTTCAAGCATAATACTTTTTGACAGTGTCAGCATTTATGGGTCTTGGAAATTCTTCACCATCCATATGGGTCAAGATCAGGGCCCCACTAGAAAATGCCCTTTTAACCACGTAGGGTCCCTCATAGGTTGGCGACCATTTGCCCCGAGCGTCATTTTGATTCAGAAGCATCTTTTTCAGGACCAGGTCTCCTGGTTGGAATTCACGCAGGCAAACGCCTTTGTTAAATGCCTTAGCCATTTTTCTCTAGTATAATTGCCCATGACACGCTGCCGTTAGCCTTTTCTCGTCCAGCAAATTCAATTGGTCTAACCTTGACTGGATCCATTCCGACTCATCAATTCCTGATTCTTTGAGAATTCTCAGGGAAGGAATTTCTACCTCAATAGGCAAAACAGCTTCCATTCCGTAAACCAGTGAGTATGGAGTTGCCCCGGTTGATGTCCTTACGGAGGTCCGATATGCATGTAGGGCGTAGGGAAGCATATCATGCCAATCTGTATAGGTAATGGTCATTTTTCGGATGATCCTCTTAAGATTTTTGTTAGCGGCTTCCACCGCTCCATTCATCTAGGGACAATATGGTGAAGAATTGAGATGTCGAATCTTGTATTGGTCACATAAACTTTGGACCTTCGGACAGTTCAAATTCTTGGCGTTGTCAGTGATGATTGCGCTGGGGAGGCCGTGTCGACAGATGATATTATTTCGGAGGAATTTGAGGAATGTGTTCTGCATGATGTGGGCATATGACGTCGCTTCAACCCATTTAGAAAAATAGTCAATAGCTACCAGGATAAACCAATACCCATTGGATGCCTTGGGGTTAATAGGACCAATCACGTCGATTCCCCACATTGCAAAAGGCCATGGCGAGACGAGGTTGAATAATTGGTGAGGCGGAACATTTATCGGATCCGCATAGATTTGACATTTATGACATTTCTGAAAGTACTAGATGCAATCTTTCTCCATAGTAGTCGAGAAGTATCCTCGTCTCATGATTTGCTTGGCCATCATACTTCCATTAGCATGGGTTGCACAATTCCCCTCATGAGTCTCAAAAAGGATCTTCTTTGCTTCTTTTGCATCCACGCATCTCAACAGTTCGCCATTGGAGCTCCTTTTGTACAAAATTTCACCACTGGGGAAGTATCCCAAAGCTAATCTCCTGATCATTCTCTTTTCGTTTCTGCTTGCCCCTGGAGGGTATTCCCTGGTTTTGACGTAGACCTGGATATCATGGTACCAGGGTTTACCATCAATCTCTTCCTCGGTCATGAAACAGTAAGCTGGCTCACCCCTTGCTTTGATCCGCAATACCTGAGTCGTCTGCCCTTCTTCCATTTGAGCCATGACAGCCAGGGTGGCTAAGGCATCCGCGAATTGATTCTTGTCCCGACTGAGGTGAGTGAAAGAAATTTCTTCAAATTTCTTGATCAATTCCAGTAGGTACTTCTGATATGGGATTAACTTCGGATCCTTGGTTTGCCATTCTCCCTTGACTTGATAAATGATCAAGGCTGAATCTCCATATACCTCCAACTTCCTGACTTTCATTTCGATGGCAGCCTGTAAACCCATCACACAGGCTTCGTATTCTGCGACATTGTTGGTGCAGTCAAACCTTAACTTGATAGCTATCGGGAAGTGTTTTCCGTCAGGGGATACCAGCACAGCTCCAATTCCATTACCAGACAAATTGACAGCTCCGTCAAAATACATTTCCCATACATCAGCTGGCTCTTTTTCCTCGCCGTCGACTTCGTTAACATGCTCATCAGGGAACTCAAAATCCAAGGCTTCATAATCCTAGATAGGGTTTTCTACTAGGAGATCAGCAATTATGCTACCCTTTACTGCCTTTCGGGTCATATAGACAATGTCATATTGAGAGAGTATGACCTGCCATTTGGCTATCCTCCCTGGCACAAATGGGCTTTCGAATACATACTTGATAGGATCCATCCTGGAGATGAGCCATGTCTTATGATTCAACATGTAGTGTTTAAGCCGATTCGCCGTCCAAGCCAATGCGCAATAAGTTTTCTCTAGGAAAGAGTACCTGGACTCTCAATCATTGAATTTCTTGCTCAGGTAATAAATGGCCCTCTCCTTTCGCTCTGTATCATCATGCTGCCCCAAAACACATCCCATTGAATTCTGTTGGACTGCCATGTATAAAATCAATGGTCTTCCCGCTACCGGAGGGACCAATATCGACGGGTTTGACAGGTACTGCTTAATTTTCTCGAAAGCCTCTTGACAAACTGAATTCCATCAAGTGGTGTTATTCTTTCTGAGTAGTCTAAAGATGGGTTCAGCTTTAGCAGTGAGGTTGGAAATAAATCTTAAAATATAGTTCAGCTTCCCCAGGAAACTGCGCACCTCCCTTTCTATTTTTAGGGATGGCATTTCTTGAATGGCTCGAACCTTGTCTGGATCCACTTCTATTCCCTTCTCACTTACTATGAATCCCAATAGTTTTCCAGATCTAGCTCCAAACACACATTTGGCTGGGTTCAACATCAGCTGATATTTTCTGAGTCTCTCGAATACTTTCCTCAGTACCTGTACATGGCTTTCTCCCTCCCTGGATTTGATGATCATGTCATCCACTTACACCTCCACTTCTTTGTGCATCATATCGTGGAATAACATGACCATTGCATTTTGGTAGGTAGCCCCAGCATTCTTTAACCCAAATGGCATGACCCGATGTGAATACCCCCACCGAGTGATGAAAGTGGTTTTCTCCTTGTCTTCTTCATCCATGGGGATTTGGTTGTAACGACGCCCCATCAATACATGAACATCTACCCAATCCTGTAGCATTGTCTACTAGCACGTCTATATATGGGAGAGGGAAATCATCCTTCAAGCTTGCTTTATTAAGATCCCTGTAATCAACACACACCCTGACGCTCCCATCCTTCTTCATTACCGGGACAACATTGGCTATCCACGAGGTACTTGACCACTTCCAAAAATCAGCATCATATCGCTTTTGACTTCATCCCTAACTTTGAGCGGTGTCGGGATTCATTCTTCTTAATTTCTGTTTTACCGGAATTGTCCCAAGGATTAGGGGAATTTTGTGCGTCACTATGTGAGGGTCTAAGCCGGTCATATCGTCATAGCTCCACGAAAATACGTCCAGGAATTCTTTAAGTAAACTGACCATACCTTCTAATTCTCCACTCTCCATAACCTTAAGTTCCCTCTTTATTTCTTCTGTGCCTAGATTGATGGTATGCGTTTTGTCCCCACAAGGCACCAAGGAAAGTTCATCTCTTTAACCCCTTTCTTCTGTAAGTTCTTCTTCAGAATCACTTGAAGTAATGGCGACCATGGGAGTTTCAAAATTAACGTGAGGAATTTACGAGTCTATTGAATTATTAAGTGTTAATTGATGAATGGTCTGAAGAAGCGAAAGTGGAGTATATTATAAGAATGGATTTCAAGAGAAAAGAAAAGATAATTGGATGCAAAATGCGCTATTAGTTCATTAATATTCATATCATAAGAGAAGGGTCCATTTACAGCATTACACTCGTCACCATAGACAAAATGATCAAGTGTAGAAAACCAAAGGTACTTTACTCGAGATAGAGTATAGGAATGTCCTCTGCTGTCCAGTTTTCCAGCTCTTGCCCTTGACCATTGGCGAGATCGGGGCTTCATAAGGAATCGAGATGGATGACATCAATGGATGGTTCGTCGGGAGATTCTTCAGCTTCCACTAGATTTTCAATGATCGTCTTGGTGAAGATGTCTGTGATCTTTGTTAAATCTCTCGTTTTCGACTCTCGATCAAACCTCGATCCCGAGCATATTTCTCATCGAGAATCGCCCATCCATGAGGCGTCTTCCTCATAATCCAAGCGGCAACCGTTCTTCTGAATGGCTGGTATGGGTTCGACGATTCCCTGTAATGTGGCGCCCAATTCCTTGCCTATCTCATATCCATTCTTCAGCATCACTTTTGCAACCATGGTTGTAGCCCCTTCATCCCTCAGGGTAGTTTCTTGTAATTCTAAAGCCTGGAAAGAACTTTCCAAGGACTTTTCAGTTGCTTTCACATAAGGAAGTGATTACAGCTAGGTAACCAGCATGGCTTCTTCCCCCCTTATAGTGATAATTCTGCCGTCCATGATGTATTTAATTTTTTGGTGCAGGGTTGAAGGTACAGCATTTGCTGAATGGATTCAAGCTCTCCCTAACAGCATTGTGTATGCAGGTTCAATGTTCATCACTTGGAATGTGACATTGAAAGTGCATGCCCCAATTTGAAGCGGCAAGTCGATATCTCCCAGTACCTCCCTCCTCATGCCGTCAAAGGCCCTAACCACCATGGCGCTTTGGCGTATGTTTGATCGGTCGACAGGTAGCCTCACCAAGGTGGCATTGGGCAAAACATTAAGGGCCGATCCGTTGTCAATCAGAACCTTGGCAACTATGCACCCCTTACATTTGACTGTCACGTGTAAAGCCTTGGTGTGCTTCAAGCCAGCCGGGTCTATCTCCTCTTCCGAGAAAGTGACAAAGCTAGATGCCTGAATTTGTCCCACTATCTTCTCAAATTGCCCCGGTGTGATATCGGGGTTTACAAAGGCCTGATCCAGAATTTTTTGTAGGGCTTGGCGATGCACCTCTGAATTTAAGATTAATGATAGCAATGAAATCCGTGCAGGCGTCTTCCTCAGTTGCTCAACGTCATATTCACTTTGCTTCATTATTTGAAGCAATAATTCCTCTTCCCCATTTGATCTCGCAGGTTCTCCCCTTTCAACTTTCTCAACCTCCTCTTCCGTGTTCTCTTGTAGCTCTCCCATTTTTACTTTCCCTTTTTCTTTTCCCTCTCATCATTCCCGTAACATCTCCCACTTCGGGTTATAAATTCTATCTCTTGCTTAGGTGGGTAGAAGCTACTGGTTGTGACAGGTTTGGGGTTTGGTTGGAGAGTAGCATTGCCAAAGGGTCCGGTGTAAGTCATTCTGAAGTGCTCGTGGGGGGCGAAGCACGGTTTAGGGGGTGTGCGAGGGTGAAGCATAGGCGAGGTTAGGAGTTGATGTACTACTGGATGCTTCTTGAGTGAAGACTTGGAAATTGTAGTTCCAAGGCACAGCATGAGTGTTTGTGACTGAGAGCTAAGGCGGGGTTCGGATAACTATTATTGGTGGTGGTGGTGTTGGTGCATTGGGGGCAGAGAAGGTTAATCTATGATTGGGGGTTGAGGCATTCTGTCCGAATCTGGAGGTATTTATCTCACCCTCCACTTTTGACCTTTTTTGGCATCTTAAAATTTTCAGGGACAGCAAGTTCTGGACCTCTTGCCGGAATCCCTTACAGTTGCGCAGCTCATGATCAGCTGCTCGTCCATGGTAAGGACAGCCTGTACCCCTTTCTGATCTTGATGCCTGAGGGCAAAAGTAGCCTTCCCTCACTGCTATAACAAAAATTTCCTCAAAGTGAGGAACTAGTCAATCCATCTCCGCAATTGACTTTTCATCCCCTATTCTATCACGTTCACACCACTGCTTGTACCATAATTGGGCAGAGGGTTTGAAGTGACGTTGGAGAGAGAGCTACCCCCTTTGATCTTTAACCACCCATTTCTGATCAATGCTTGCACTCTTCCCCGAAGGGCCCCACAGTTGTCAGTTGAGTGCCCGAGTGCCCCTCCATGATACTCACATCAGGCACTGGCATCATACCACCTAGGGTATGGTGGCTGAATTGGATCAAGGGGGATTGGCACTATTTGATTTATACCGATGAGGTATCGGTATATTTTGCTAAGTGGGAGAGGAAGAGGTGGATCAGGGTTTCTCGTAGTGCAGGATTATTTTGTGGTTATCTTGATTGACTAGGTTGAGGAGGTGGTCGGGGTTGGTAAGCTGTTTGTGGTGGATACTGTGGGCGTGGGTGAGGATAATTTGGAAAAGGGGGTGGAATGTTGGCAATTATTGGGCCATGAGGGGGAAGATATGGCCGGTAATTATTCTGAGGAAATGGGGATTGGGCTTATTGGGTGATGGAGTGCACATCACCTTCTTTCTTCTTACCAAAGCTGGCGGTCTTCTTCGCAGGATTCTCAGTCAACTCCTGCAACCGTCCTAACCTGAGGTTAGCTTCTATTCTCTCGCCAGCTTGAATGATGTCTGAGAAGCTGTTGGAGGTGTTTCCAATCATCAGATTGAAATAAGGAGCTTTTAACGTCTCAATGATAGAGAGCAGAGTTCATTGTTAGTAACCGGAGGATACACCTCTGCTGCTTTCTGCCTCCACCTCTGGGCATACTACTTGAAGCTCTCCCTTTCTCTCTGCACCAGATTTTAGAGGTCTCTCCTCGTGGGGGTGATATCATGATTGAATTTATCTTGTTTGAAAAGCGTCGGCCAAATCTTTCAGGCGCGGTTGCTCTTGTCTAACTGAATGCACCATCTTAGGGCTGCCCCGGAGAGACTTTCATGGAAGAAGTTGACTAGGAGTCTATCATAATCCATCAAGGCGGACATCTTGGCAATGTAAGTAGCTAGGTAAATGCGAGGGTCTGACTTCCCGGTGTATTTGTCGAAATCCGAGACTTTGAATTTGGGTGGCACCACCACGTCTGGCACCAATCTTAGTGACACCACATCAACTGAACCATACATATTCAGGCCTTCTACTGCCCTTAATCTTTCTTCGAGGGCGGATAACTTTTCATTCTCTCTTATTTTACTTTCTCCTCCTACTGTATGAGCTATTCCCCTAGTTGGGAAATGAGGGGCAGGATGAACTGGAGGGATCGTGATTGAGGGGTGTGGCTCGGCATTTGGGACAGCTGGGTAGTAGGGAAAAGGTAGGTCATTATTTAGGGAGGTCGGATTGTGGTGATGGTTGGATCCAGAATAGGTGGTTGAAAAGTAAAGAGGTTGAAGCTTGGTGGGAATCAACCATCGTAAGAGGTGGGGGAGGTAGTGGCAAGTTTGGCTCTGATGCAAGCTTGTTTTGAGACATCTCCCTCATTAGCTTCATAAGCTCTGAGACTTGGTCTCTTAATTCAGAAACTTGTCCCTGTAGGTTCTGGACTTGTTCCTAGTCTTCTATTAGCTTCTTCATTTGTGATCTTGTTAAGTACACTCGTCTTGGTTGAACTGCTTGTTTGGTCAGGCTTGCTTTGCTCGAAGCAATGTTAATTTCCTGTGTGAGAAAAAAAAGGTTTTTTAATGAATTTCAAATTTTGCTGAAATCTAAAGGTCCTGATTTGGACAAAGGATACGGTGGCATCTAAAAGCCAGGAATGGGATCTGTAGAAGAATAATT
This sequence comes from Hevea brasiliensis, assembly GCF_030052815.1. Taxonomy (NCBI): domain Eukaryota; kingdom Viridiplantae; phylum Streptophyta; class Magnoliopsida; order Malpighiales; family Euphorbiaceae; genus Hevea; species Hevea brasiliensis. The sequence continues at coordinate 5,151,815 of NC_079494.1, read as the reverse complement.
GCATCAATTTTATCATGACATCGCTTGATAGTCCGATGGTGAATGACTGGATTGAATGCGTGTCTATGATACTTGTCCATATGGCGCATTCAACTTTTCGCATAACCCTAGCGAGGGTAGTTCCTACGAGAGTCAAGCTATTCATTCATAATTTGCTAAACAATGGCCCAAAGCTATTTCATTAATCGAATAGTTCATACATAGCACTCTTTACATTGGCCTAGGATCAGGGAGACTCTTTATAATGTAATGACATCTTTTGAGATATTCATAAAGTCTTTCTTCTTGTCTGGTGGGGTCGAACATCTTTAGGGCATATTTGGATTCTGGCAAGAGCTCTTGTTTCCCTCGTGCTATCATTCTCTCCAGCTGGTCAACATTTTCTCTTAGCTGTTGATGGAGAGTAGCTTGTCTTTCTTTTTCCTTTCTTTCTTTAGCACATTCTTTCAAGATATCATTGATAAGCTGTGCTTGCTCCTTCAGTTCAAGCTTCTTCTTTTTGCTCTCTTGTTTATAATCTTCCATGAGTATTTCCTGGTATTCAATTTTCTCTTGGAGCTTGCCATTTCGAACTTCTACCTCTTTTATTGTAGCTTGGAGGGAGATTTTTTCCTTTTCCCACCGTGTTTCTTGCTCCTCAAATTCTACCCTTTCGGTCATTGCTTCTTCCCTCAGCTTTTTTACCTCTTTTCTGAGGATGTGCTGCTGATCCTCCAACTACCTTATCCGTTCTTGTAATTGCTGGTTCTTGGTATCCATCCTTTGTAGAGAATTGACCAAACGAGCATTAGCTTCTTACGAAAGATGTTACGATGGGGATGTTACCTTGAGTTTCGTTGGCTCGGCGGTGGTGTCCTTGATCCTGTGGCCCTCCATTTGAGATAATCTTTCGTGGCACTCAGACCATTAGGCGATCTCTCCATCATAATAATGCTCTCCCAGGATCTGCGGGCCACTTTTAATTCCTCCTCATTACCAAGCTTATGGTAGAAGTGACCTTGATGGTATTCTTCAATCACGAGTGCGGTGAGTTGAGCGAGCGCCTCATTACCAATCTTTGGGACGTAACTCGTATATCCGATTACTCCGATCAATAATACTGAATAATTACTCTCTGTTCTGAACAAAATAGGTAGACCCGGCACCCACAATTTCCTCCAGCAGTAGTTGTGACTGTGGAAGCTTAGAATCCGCTCTTGCCATTGCAGCTCGTCCTTTGGGCTGATTACTAATCTGGTCATTTTCTCAATAAGAGGCTGGTCTGGGTACCAAGTTAACCCCTTTGTCTCTATAGGGCACATGTGACTAATGATCCAGAGGTGCAACAATTAAGAACAGCACTTAATGGATCCCCTGCCTTGTTGTCTATAGTAAGTAAGTGTCATCAGAGTCTCCGCAAGGATTGCTGGTATTGGGTTAACCTTCTGCTTTTCTACTGCCCAGAATATCTCCATGACACTGCAGGTTATAATTCCCGAAGGCTCAGGGAATAAGATCAGGCCATAGATCCCCAAAGCTAGTGCTAATGAAGCTCGCTCCCATTATTCATCTCGGATGTGCAGGTCCAACTGCTTCTTGAGGTATGTTCAATACCACCAGTGTGTGTTCCCTTTGACAGTTTCTCTTATCTTTGCTTCTTCCGGGAGAATCCCCAACATATGTACGAACCGTTTCCAGGTCTGCCTATGCTCGAGGTGGAGGTAGATCCGATTCTGTGCCACATAAGGAATTTCTAGCAGCGCCTGATATTCTTCCATAGTGGGGGTCGTATCGATGTCATTGAAGGAGAACACTCCATACTTGGGGTTCCAAACTGACAACATGGCTTTTAGCACTGGAATTTGAACTTTGACCCATATCAAAGTCACGATCCTTCCATATTTTCTTCAAACTTTGCCTTGACGTGATCGGGAAGTGACCTCCAACTACTAGATAGGCCCTCGAGACCAGTCATTCTGACCTCAACTTTGCTTAGGTCTAATGGAGGTAACAAGCTAGTATCTGCCCTGGTGATATCACTTTGCGGGCTTTGAACTATAAGCGATCGGACCACGGTTTAGCATTCTGTTCTGGTCTAGGAATTTCTTCTGCCAACTGACTCGAGGATGCCATGTTAAAATTGATGTCTATTCTTTTACAAACCCCAGTTCTATGATGCCTGTGGAGAAAACTTGTTAGCAGGACAAATTTAGGTATTTTTGAATTACACTATTGGCGAGGTGATACCTACACATTTATCAAAGTAGGAAAATGTGTAGATCCTCCTAACGGTATGATCCAAGATTACCCTTAAAAATAAAAACATAAGAAAACACAAATAGAGTAGGGTGAGAGCAAGTATGTCCCTTTTGTCCTACAATAGGGAGAATCCTAGTACCGAATAAGTGCTATCTAATTGAATAGTTCTATCTTATGAGGTAGTTTACTACAGCTTCTAGCTACTGTGATAGTTTAGCTCAAGGTCTAACTTTCTAAAAGCCACAGGTTCCCAAATTGCCCCTACTGTAAACAGTAGAGCCCCATTCCATCACCATGATACTAATGGGAGAGTTCCACGGGTATCACTGTAAATAGAACGAGTTTCAATCTAAGCAGAAGCCTTCACGAATACTAACGGGGTAAAAACCATGGGTACCGCTACATGACTCCCTCTTACTTTCTTAAAGGGTGAGAAAGCCCGGATATAGGGCTGAAGTGTGTGAGGACATCATGTAAGTACTTAGTGTGTGAAGGGACATATTTACCTCTTCCCCTCGTGAGGGGCAGTTTTTGCATCTTTATTTTGTGAGAGTTCTTTGTGTGGAATAAGACAAGCAAAAATGGTTAAAAAAATAACAAATTGATATATCAAGACTTTCAAATTTTGCAAATAAAACAGCCCTAATTATGATTTCAATTCATAAGAGCATAAAACTAGATCTATTCTTGGACCTCTAAATGATGAGTTAAAAAATAGGTCCCAGTGGAGTCGCAGCTGCATGAAGGTATTTTGCGCTCACCTCAACGAACACGCCCCGAAGTGGGACAGCGTGAGGAGTCGCCCCTTTAATTTTGAGGCAAATTAAAACAACCCCTTCATGAAAATAAATTTACATGAAACCACTTCGAAAACAGAGATTCTAGGTTCGGGGACCATATACGGGCGGGGAAGGTGTTAGGCACCCCGCCTCATCCCTCAACGAGGGTAAACAGATTTAATCTTATGCTCTTTCATGAATTAAAATGGTAATTAGGGGATTGGGATAACGATGATATTAATCCTTTGTGCAAAATAAAGGATTGTTTGATATTTCACTTATTTTGGGTTGCCCAGGAACACAAGTTCGTAAGATGGCCCTTTGGTGAGTAAGTGTTTGAGTGAATTTGCCTTGTGTATTAGGGTCATGTCGTTTAGTTTGAATTTTGTTAAGAGAGCTCGGCAGAATTTTCTCGATCTCTAGATATATTTATTAAGGGTTAGGAGATTTCAAATAAGAACTCTCCTCAGATCTCCTATTTTAATTTAGCGAGAATTAGGTAAGAACTCTCCCGATCTCTTTTGGTTTAAAATTTGGTGAAGGATCTCGGATAAGAACTCTCCTCGATCTCGCGTTTTATTTGAATGAGGATTGGATGAGAACTCTCCTGACCCCTTAAAGTATTCGGTTTAAGATTTCAAAGAGGATCTCGGATAAGAACTCTCCTCAGATCTCCACATATTTAATAAAGTTTTTGGTTGAGGATCGGATAAGAACTCTCCTCGATCTCTTTAAGTATTTAATTTAGGGTTTAGCGTGAGAAATCTCGGATAAGAACTCTCCTCAGATCTCCACATATTTAATAAAAATTTTGGTTGAGAATCGGATAAGATCTCTCCTCAATCTCTTAAAATTTCATATTGTACAATCTTATGAGTTAAGGAATCTAGCAATCGAGGCGTAAAAGACCCACGTGTAGATTTTGAACCCAGAGCCTTATCTAGAGGGTGGACACGACCTTTGAACTTCTTGCCGATCTCTTATGTGATCGCCTTATTAGAACTCTTTAGTCGATCTCTTTGGTTGCTCGTTCGAATCGAACTTATCAGATTCGATTTATTACATTATCCTCTTAGTTCGCCCCATGGCGACTTCTAGACTTATTTGGTTTAACCCACTATTTGACCTTTTGTTACAACTTTTCTTTTTGTCATGTTTATTTGTTTTGAAAACTCTCGTATCGAAATACCCATACCTAAGCTCTATTGAATAGTTATAAGTTGCCTATTGGATGAATGTCTCTTGTTGAAGAAAATAACAACGGATAATGATAAAGGGATTTGCAAATAAAAATAAGAGAAGATACAGGAAATGACTCTTGGCCTAGACAACTTATTACGAAATTTAATGTATTTGGATATGAAAGAAACCTTAAAAAAGCTGGGAAAACCAGCAGGGTATTCAACAAAATAACAGTTTACTGCAACTGTTTTGGGATTTTAATGTAACTGAACATAGAAGAAATTTTAAGAAATTTTAAAAAGAAAAGCTGGAGAAGATAGATAAAGGCATTCAATAAAATGGCAATTAAAACACTTACCTGTGGAAGATTGAGGCTATTGAACTAACTCTGGAGCCACAAATATTGCTGCGTTAAAGGCTAGTGGTACAAGGACCAATGCTTACTTTGAGATTGGGAGAACCAGGTTGAAATGCAGTAGAACCAAAGTGAAGGAAACTGGGTCAAAATAAGATCAAACTAAAAGAAATAATGGGTTGAGATTGGGGGCTGATGCAGACGAGACCGAACGAAAATGGTAATAGCAGAGTGATGAACAAACTGAAAATGGAGAATTTCAGAGTTCGTAAACTCTATCAATGGAGATACTCAAGAAAACTAGTTTAGAAGTTCCTCAATTTTATGTAAGCTTAAAATAGCAAGATGAATTAAATTTCAAAGCCTTTCCACTATAATCACCACCACCTTTTTGTCAGTCCCTCAACGATGTGCATGCAGGTATTTATAGGGAACGGGTGCTCCTAATGAAAGGTCAGGATCTCTTCTGGGAAGATGGAAGGTTTGGATTTAAAAGGTCAGGATCTCTTCTGAGAATTGAAGAGAATCAAAATAAACGGCTGAGATCCTGTTCAGAATATTTATCCTTTCTCTTTTCCGATCCAACGGTTAAGGATCTTCCTGTCAAGATGGATCGGAAGGTCAGGAACAAAAGGCGTCGGTCCTGTCGTCTAATTTTTTATCCAAGGGCTCCGGGTTTGTCCTCAAGAGTAAGATCAACGGTGGAGATTGAGAAGCACAGGTATCATAAGCGTGCGGCGTCATCGATGTGCGGGCGGTCTGCAAATGAAGCATGCAGTGAAGATTTGATCTTGCCTGCAACGCTTTAACTACCTTGGCTCTGATTATGAAGGAAGTTATTGGAAGTCTTTTGTCTTCTTTTCCGATCTCCATTCCTTCTGTTCTCTTAGTCACGACTCTTTTCCGATCTCTCATATCGGGCCCCTCTCCCGATCTCTCCCATTCTAGAACCTTCCCTTCTATCCGATCTGCCTCGGTCAAAGCATTTAATTCTTGATTCTGCGATCGTCCGCTTGATTTCGCGATAAAAATGCTCGGGCCCCTATATATATGCCTCGTGAATCTCTCCCACATTCCATTTCTTCTCTTCCCATTTTCACTTCTCTGTCCAAGTTTCTCGATAACAATTCGACCATGGTGACGCTTTTGATCTTTTCCGATTGTTCTCTTCGTTCCTCATTGAAAATTTATGATCTTGGTGATCGGAGAATCATGAGAACTACATCGATGTGATGAGAGAAGCGGACTAATTTCGATTAAGATCGAAAATGTCAGTCGCGCCGATCTCGAATCGGTCTACTAATATAATCAGTGAACTGATTTCAGGCGAAAGGACTGCTAATTTTCCCCTAAATTTCGGTGACCACCTTTTGAAGTTCATTTGGCTCCTCACCACATCGGGCGTCCCGACTGCGGCTCGGTTCTGGTCGATGACATCGATGATGACTCCTCTCATCATCATGAGAGTCATAGTCACTCCATCTGAGCTGTACATCTATCCGATGCCTATGGCTGACTTTCTGATCAAACACATCTTTTGATTGACCACAAGACTAGGCTTTGACATAGGTCCTTACTAGGTAGGATGTAGTGCGATCTTTAGAGATCACCCAAATGATGTAATCGACCTTTAATGATGTAATCCGATCTCTTGAGATCGCCCAAATGATATGTCGACCTTCTAGAAATGAAACGAAATTTTATTTGACAATTGTCATTTAATTACTGCATTGGTTATTTTTCGATCTCTGATGTGCATATCCGATCTGGTTCCTAACTAAATCACCCTTAGCCAATCTGTAACTCTGAACATTTACCTTATTTCGATGACCTTAGCTAGCCGATCTCATTTTATTTTATTTATTGTGTTTCTGGAACCTTCCCGCGACGCGTCAGGAAAGTGGGTGGATTAAGCTAAGATGCACCCCTATGCCATTTGGCCTCTGCTCGCAATTTCAACTTTCTCTCATTTCTTCAAGTTTTTACTGCTAGATCACACTCGATAAGGACTTTAATCCTTCTCTTACTTAAGCTTTTTATTACTTTGAAAATGGCGTCGAGGGTCGAGCGGCGAGCCCCCTTACATCCATGTCTCATGGTTATCGGATGAAGTCGAGGTGATTAGGTCGAGTGGGCGACTTGAGCCTCCTCGACCTCTACTTGACCCATGGTCAGCGGCACAATCAAGGCGAACACATTCCTCTAGGAGAGAAAATCTTCCGTGGATGAGCTGCCATCAATCCTCCAAGAAACCGTCTGCGATCGATTAGTCAAAGTACAACCTTGGACCGACTCCTTCAAGCTTATCAAATGCCATGGCGATCTCGAGCCGATCATTTTCAATGAAAATGATACAATCATGGTGTCTGAAGAGCAATTAAAGCGAGCTTGGTTTCCCCTTGATGACTTCTTCAAGGATGTTTTGAAGTTTCACCGTAAGTGTAGCCCAAGTGCATCAGAACTTGTGGCGGATCTGAGTAACTTTGAGAGGCTTATGCGGGCCAAGAAGCTCGATCCTACAGCGAAGGTGTTTGTCTAGCTGCATAGGCTTACTCGTCAAAAGGATGACGAGTACTGGTTCTTCCAGGCAAAACCACACTATGGGCTGTTTACCGATCTTCCCTCTTTACTGAAGAATTAAAAAATCGCTTCTTCATCTTTGAGGAGCAAGATTAGAGCTATTTGAGGGTTTCCCCATAGTGGCAATATTTGGTCCCGCCAATTCCGAAGCATGTCGCCCTGAGTAGGGACGAGAGTGCCATGGTGATGGAACTTAAGGATCTGGCGGCCACCCAGAAGTTCTCTTGCTTATATGCGGTGATGGCCGAGCTGAAACATTGGATGATGCGGCTGATCACCGATGAAGGATATGAGCTCCAGCTCTCCGACCTTGGCCCTAGTACCTTCCCCATCTCGATTTACAGATCCTTAGCGAACTCAGACTTTTCTTTGTGCGGATATGGCGGGCGGTGAGTCTTCCAAAGAAAGCGTAAAGCGGAATAGGAGATCTCGAGAAAGATGTAGGAAATGAAGATCGCTGCGACATCACAAGCGCCAAGGCGGGAATCGGGAGAAGTCTTGGGAGACTCGTCAGACCTTCGGTACAACTTTGTCCACTGAAGTAGAGGTAGCTCCTTCTCCCCCTCGATAAGAAGAGCCACCACCTCCACTTGTTCCTTCGAGTGCGGAAGGGGGACCTTCCCAACCTGCTGTGAGGACCCTTTCTCGCAATGCCCAGGTCCTCATTCATTCTCTAGAGAAGAACCGATCTATTCGGGAGAATCCAGGCTTGGCCAAAGTTCTAGGCGCTACCATATGCCTTCAGGAGGATCGGAATAGGCTGACCCCGGGTAGCATTGACGATCTCCTGGCCCAGACGATGAGTTTGAGCGTAGAGAGTTTGGTGAACCAACATATAATCGGGGAAAAAGCTCATCTTAGGCGGGAAATTCTAAAAGCGGTCAGGGCGCATCCTGCGCCCAAGCTCAACTTTCATCCACCCAAGATTATATTGCTAAACTTGAAGGTCGGATGAAGTCCTACGAGGATAAATTGGCGAGCAGGCTCATGAACTCGGAGAGGCTCGGGCGCTTGAGCTGATGTCGCTCGCCTCCTTTGAAGAACTTCAGTGAAAGAAGAAGAGCTTGTGACGAGGAAGTGGTGCTTATGTGAAAGCCCACGGCGACCTTTTGGTGAGCTCGGGAGGCATTATCTGAGGAAGACTTCTCTGGATGGTGGACTGGCTCCTCGAGGCGAAGAGGAGAGCGAGGAGGAATCGAGAGAGAGAGGAGAATGAGAGAAATGTACCGAGAGATCAGGCTGGGGGAGATCCTCCAGCCGAATGACTTGTAAATGTTTACCTTGAAATGAAATGAAGTCTTTTTGCACAATTTCTTATTGAGATCAGAAAATATCCAAATTATATGAGTACTTAATTGTTTTGCACGCACTGGACAGTAAACTTTAAAAACAACCATTAACCAAAGTATGAGAGATCAGAAAAACATTACAGACAAGCTTGAGATCGGGCTGAGCCCCGACCAAATACTCGGTAAATCTTTAGAACATTGAAAGACTTGATTTGAATTTTAGGATCGGGATCATCAATAGACCGGATATAAACCCTTAGCTTTATTTTGAGAAATAGACAGGGCATAAACCTTTTAACTTTATTTTAAGAAATATCTGGAATACACAAGTGCGGGACCCGATTCTAACATTAGCTAAATGATTTTCCACTACATTTGTAAAGGAAGATCAGAAATGAGACTGAATGGCATGGAGGCTTGATATTGGTTTGAGAGATCGGGACTGAAGTTGAACGACATGGAGACTTGACATTGGTTTGATCTCTCTGGTGAGAGATCGGTAATGAATCCAATGACATGGAGACTTGGTGTTGGTTCGACCTTCTTTGGCGAGAGATCGAAAATGAGATTGGATGGCATGGAGACTTGATATTAATGTGATCTCCTTTGTTGGGAGATCGAAAATCATTTGACTAGGTGCGGGATCAGTTTATTTCCTAATCAAGTTACTTGTAACCGAAGAATGTTGGTTGGGGTCAATTAATTTTGTTAATCAGCCAAAATATAGTGTCGACAATACTCAACCATTATTCCTTTGTTTTCTGCCATCTTCTTTCATCTATTGGTATATCGGCTGGAAACTAGTAACTGCTTGAATCCTTCCTAGAAGGTAGAGCGACCTCTAGGCACAACCTCACGTACCAAGTATGGCTTGTAAAACACCTCATCCTGCTACTGAAACTCTTTTTCAGTCCCCTTCACCTTCTGAAATTGTTAACCTCACTTCTTCCCTCTCTTTTTCTTCACCACTACAAAGAACACTGTCTTCCCGAATTGATAATCTCATAGAAATATCCACCCTGCCTAAAGATGCTCAGGTTAGAGAATCTCTCTTACCACTTCTCAGTCCTTACAAAATTTATAGACGATCTGGATCTCTAATCAGATCTCTCATTTCTTTCAGAAGATCTTTATTAAAAGAATACGTTCAGGCTTCCAAAATGGATCAATGCTCTCTTCAGAGCTCATCAGCTGAATAGTATGTAACCCTGAAAATCCCACCTCAGTTGATTCCCAGATGGAGACAGGAGGGATTTTCTCACCTCCACTTTGGAGCTGTTAGACTTATCCTCAGTCTACATCGAAGACGTGGGCTTCCAGTGACAGCAAGAGTGTCTCTTCTTGACACAAGGTTCCTGCAATATGAACATGCAGTAATAGGGACATGTCTTACCACCTTGCATGCAGGAAGTGTGGTATTGACGTTTTTTCCTAACTACAATCTCTCACTAAGAGATCCACATCTCAGCACCACCTTGAAGGTCCAAGTCCAACTCACTGGTGTAGCACAAGTCACATCCTCCATGATGGCTATGTTACACCATCAGATCATCTATAGACTGCAAGATCATGTAGTAGATCTATCTCAGCCATCCGTATCAAATGATGCTCTGCTCGTATTAGCAGACACTGAGACCACCCCAACAATAGTCTAAATACCTAGGCAACTGCCTAGAAATGAGCTTGAGTAGCTCATCCCGAAGGATTGGTTAACCAATTATGAGAGGCTTCATTCAACCTCTCAAGCGATCGGATCACGGAATCTTCTTTGAAGAAATCACGATGATGCGATCTGAACTTCCTTCCAGCCACCACGGCATTCTACAGGATCTTTACTTGTATTCCAGACCATGATGGTCTAGCCATTAGAAAAGGAGCAAGAAGATTTTCCCATTGGAGCAGTAACACCTGACAACCATTACATCTATCCTCAGAAGATAGATGGTCAACATCCTTTGGGATCTCGAGGATGCGGAATGTGTGATGAAGGCGTGTTGTTGTGATAACTCTGGAAAAATGAATATGACCATCCTTTGTCGATAAAAGCGGAGGAAGCTTATAAAAGAATGAGAAATCTTCTTGCAAGCCTCGGCAAGTTCTCGGAAGAGATTATCGGATACTAGCCCATGGATTGGGATCTATAAGAAACCAAGCGAAAAGACATCTTCCCATCTATGAGCTTGCCCTTGAGATCATCGAGAAAAGAAGGAAAGCGCCCCTCTTAAATCGGTTTCTTCCACTCCTCCTGCACTCCCTTTGGTGCAACCTTGTATGATGTTCTCACCTGCCTCTTATGAAGCAGATTTTCCCCCATTAGCACAACAAACAGACCAGCAGACCAAAATCTCCACCAGACCTTTCATTCACTTAACTAAAGTTGATAGTGAGGGTCAGATAACCTCGATCACTCAAGCTGAAGAAGTTCTGAATTGGTAGACGAAAAATGCAGCTGTCCATAACAAAACATTACAACGGATTGACTCCAAGATTGATCAAGTCCTCACTAGAACTCAAAATATTGATCAAAAGGTTGATTCTTTCACTACATTTGCCCAGAATATGTATAAAGATTTGCAAGGCAAAATTGCTCAGCTTGATAAGAATTTGAGATCCTCAATCCAGCAACGGAGGTTTGGCGCGGAGTTTAACCAGAAGGAACAAGAAATCAGAAGGCTGAGAAAACAGTTGGCCCAAGTTGAAGCAGATTTGCATAAACCAATAGAGACTCCAGTCTCTTACATTTTCTCTGATCTTTGTCTCATAACCCTTTCCTTCCTACTCCTGAACTTGCTTACTCTCCTTTGGTTTTAACTACTCATATGAACCACCTCTAACTACATACCACCCATCTCCTTTGTTGGACCTACTCCATTACCTACGGATATGAACCAAAGAGTCCTTCTTCCTCGGAAGAATCTCATCCTCCAAAAAGGAAGATTGATAAAGGCAAGGACAAAATGTATCTGATCCTCCTCCCCAACACATGGTATCAATACCCTCTGAATCAGAAAACAACTCTTCATATGACTTATCTGGAGATGACAGTGAGGATGGACGAATGGATATCACGACATTGCTCATAGTAGATCCTCAGCCAACTGCGTCTCAGACAGGTCCTTCGCCAACAACAGATTCTACTAGTGGAACTATAGGCCACGCCCTTTGGGCCTCCTCAAGCCAAGATCCACATGTGGAAATGCGGAAGATGATCCAATCTTGGATTTCAATCTCGAGAGCCCCACATCAATCCGAGGCCCAGCTGGCCCATGGTTCACTACGGGCGATGTTCCTCCTTCAAAATGGAGAGACCGCCTCGCGAATTCAAAGCTTGGCTTGATGTCCGGATGCTTGAGAAGGTAGCTAATATTTCTTTATAGGCGAATGATAATGTTTACGAGGCTCTGGAAATTCTCCACTAGCATGTCTGCGGATATACTTTTCTCCTTGTATTTCTTGATGAAATGCACTTTGATGGAGTGTCACTAGCATCGATGCGAAGGATTACGTATCCAATCTTTGGGAATCTTTAGAGGTGGCGGGTTTAGAGCCACTGCCTTGACTGCACATGTCTGTGCTTCCTTCCAAGGTAGAGCATTCTTCTTAAGCATCTTTGACAGTTGGCATGTGTAGGTGGCCACATGCTGAATAAACTTCCTGATGTAATTGATAATACCAAGGAACTGTTGTATTTGCTTTTTTGTCAAGTTCTTATCAGGGAACTTCAATAATTTTTCTGCAATGTGAGGTCCCGATTGGTATTTTCCATTCTTGAACTTCATTCCAAGGAAGTCGATATCAGTTTGGGCCAATGAGCTCTTCTTTTCTGATAGCATAATTCCATAGAAATCCACCAATTGTTGAAATATAGAGAGAAGTGTCCTATGGGTCGTAACATCTTTGGAGAAAATAAGGATATAGTCTATATAGATGAGAGCATTATGTAGTATGGGCTTGAATATCCTTGTCATGGCCTTTTGGAAAACTGATGGGGCCGTCTTAAGGCCGAATGGAAGGGCCCATCCATTGGTATTGGGCGTAGGAATTGAAGCGGTTTGGGCCTATCAATGGAGTTAATACCCAATTGCCAAAATCCAGCTTTGAGATCAAATTTGGAGAAGATATGGGCCTCGTAGAGTTGAGTGAACAAGGCTTCCGGTTTCGGTAATGGGAATTTGTCATCTTGAAGGAAATGATTGAGGGGCTTGTAATCAATAATAAGTCGTTTCTTTCCCCTTAACTGTTCATATCTCTTTTCAACATAAAAGGCTTGGCATGCCCACTGAGAGGAAGTGGGTTCTATGAGATCTGTTGGAGAAAATGTTTACATTCTTACATTTGCTAGAGCCAAGTCTGTAGGATTCATCCACAGGTGTGATGCCTTTGTTAGGTTGATATCTTCATTGAATTTGAATGGAAGATTGACAAAGAAGTGCAGGTTCTTCCACGGGGTGGTGATGGTGAAAATGTGCATGAGAATCGGCACGGGATCTTAAGAGCTCCTTGTGTTCTTGGAAGTTAGCTGAGGCATCGGCCAAAGAATATAACCTTGGGACGAAAGTGAATGGCTGAAAATTCCTCTTATATTTTAATCCTGTGGGGAGGATCTTCAAATGCTTTGCTTATTGATACAAGTAAAAGCCTATTAACAAATCCTTGTCAGGAAGATCAGGCAGATGATTACAGTCGGAGGATGCAAGTAGGAAGAAGCTGAATCCCAATGGGATGCTTGGTGATGAGGCTAGTTTTGAAAACGTTCCCATCTGCGCCTTGAAGTATTCTTCATGAGGACTGATGCAGAGTAAAATAGTGGGTTCATCATGCTTTTGTGAGCCCGGTATCTAGGAAACCAATGACACTAGTGGGCCTTTCATATTTCTTGAGAAGAATATGAGCGGGACTAAAGGTGGAATAGTGTATGCAGTAGTGGGTTGATTGGGAGGATTGGATATGTTGGGCTAGGTAAGGCGGGTAATGGGCTTGATGTCTGAACCTAATTCTCTGAAGAGAAAGAGTGGTATTATTACGAACGATGCTCTGCTCAGGGAAAAGCTATTTCTTCATCTGGTTCATCTTGTTGAGAATAGGGATTCAACATCCTCATGCTCCAGGGAGATGTGAGTAGCCTGCTGTATATGTTGTAAAAGCTTAACTGCCTTTTGGGGGTTCTTAGGGCAGGTCTTGGCAGAGTGACTCCGAGTGCCACAGATGCAGCACCTATCAGTTTCTTTGTACGTTCTTTTCTTTGAAAATATCAGTGATCTTCTTCCCTTTTCTACTTGAAAGGGGTTTGAGCATGAAGAATGTTTCTTGTAATGTCCCTTTTTCTTTGGCTTGCATTCACAATTCTTTTCCTTGCATTTGATGGCAGGTGGGACTTTGTGAGACATTCTTCAAGGCTTCTTCATTGTCAATGATGTCTTTAAATAACCACATTTGTTCGCGAGGTGAGACTCGAACAGGGACCACCTGAGCGTTACGAGCTCACGATGCAGTTGAACGAAAAGGATATCTGTCGATCAAGTGCATGAAATCCTCTTAAGTCCCGTCCACGGGCTCAAACCGTTTAGAAATCGCCTGTTACCTTTCTTTAATCAACGGTTTAGGTTTAATAAAATTATGAATTTCAATAAAATCATCGAGGGGCGATTTGGAAAGCGGTTCTGAATCGCGATCGGTTTAAGCCCTGATTTAAAATGGTTTGAAGGGCGGTTCAAAAGAGCGGTTCAAGATAGTTTGGAGCCGGTTTGAAAGTGGTTTAGGGATGGTTTAAGGGTAGTTTAGATAAAAAAAATTAGAGAAAAATTTTATTGATTCAAAATTTAAGTTATATTTGTAAAAATATTTTAATTTTTTGTAGAAATCTTTCAATCAAAATAAAATAAGAAAAAAAAAAGAAAGAAAATAATTTTACTTTTAGAAAAATTTAATAAATAAAGACTCGAACTTGATTAAAAAACTAGATATGAAATTAAATTTTTTTAAAGAAATTAGCAAAAAGTGTATGAACTTAATTTTATCTAAATATCCCTTTAGAATTTAGAAGAATAAAAATTTCTAATTCTATTATTTGCCTTTTTTTTTTAATTATATACTAATTGATAATTGAAAAGCACAAAAGAGAAAAAAAATTAAAATAGAGGGTATTGGAAATTTTATTGAGGATTTAAAGTAATAACAAAGTAATTGAGATAGTATTGAAAATTTCAGTAAGTATATAAAATAATAAAGTAGGAAAATTGAGAGAGTATTGATAATTAAAATGAGTGTTAAAAATAATTTTTTAGTAAATTTTATAAAAATTAAAAAAATATTATGATTTGTAGAAAATGCAGAGAATGATTATGTGGAGAATTAATTATATATATAAATGAATTAGGAGTGAGGTAACATATTTATTAAATTTTTATATTTAAATGCCGATTTAATCGATTTGAAATAAATCGGTTCAATCCGATTCGAATCGGTTCACGGTTCTTAAAAATATGAACTTGAACCAAACGCGAGAATAACGGTTTGATCAGGTTGGCGGATTACGATTTTGTGAGTTTTATTGATTTTAATTAAATCGATTTGGTTCAAAATCGGACGTGACCACCGTAGCAATGACAATTGAACCATTAAAATCATTTATCGAAGTCACGGTTGTCTGAAAAATTAAATAATTAATTTTATAAAAATATATCTAAATTTCATTTTAATTAACTGTATGAAAATTAAATAAATTGATTAAAATGAAAATTAAATTTAAAATATAATTATAAAATATAATATTTTAATCTTTTTCAAAGATAAACATTTTAGAAATGATAAAAAAATTAAAACTTTAAATGATTTATATATGATTATATATTGTTAAACAGAACTTTCTGTGTAATTTTTCTTAAGAACATGTTAAAGAATTTTATAATTATTTATTTTTTAAAATATTACTATATATAAAATATTTTTTAATAAAATTATAAACTATAATATAAAAATTATTTAAGAATATAGTTAAATATATTATATATTATTAATAACTATTTATTATTTTATATTTAAATAGTTATAAAAATAATTAATATTTTATAAAATAAATAATTATTTTGATAAAAAATTTAGATTTAAAAATTAATTTAGTAATAAAACAAACTTTCGTTAATATAAAATTATTTTTTTCTTTTTGTATGCCACGTCTAATTTTGTTAATATTTTAAGATTATAAATAGGAAATTATTTTTAAAATTTTACTTATAAAAGTGAATTTTAAACTAAGCATTTTATAACATGATCTTATAATCTTTTAATTTAAATGTTAACAAATTTAAATTTTTTTTAAAAAAATAAAAGATAGAGCTTTTATTAAATGAAAATAGAATATAAATCTATAATATAAAATTTCATACTACTATAATTTTATATAAAAAAATTAAAATAAATTATTTATAAACAGAATATTTGATTTAATCATTCAGCAAGGAAGTAAGTATTAAGCGATAATCTATCAAATTTTTGTGAAAGAAGAAATAATAAATTTCCATAAAGGACAAGACAAAACTTAGATATATCAAAGGAATAAAATAAAATAAATACAAATTTATTTAAGAAAATAGAATATACAGGTTATTGAATATATATATATATATAATTGAACTTAGAATAATTTTTTAGTAAATCACACGTATAAAATTTTCCATTCATAAAAATTAAAATTAAATATTTGATTTTATTTAAAAATATTAAATTTTTAATCACTCATACAGCCCCGTTAGTTTGAACTTTACTAGATTTTTGTTTTTGCATATCAAAATGTTTATGAAAAGTGGATAGCATATTTAAATTCATCATATTTATTGAGAAATTAATAATTGTGTAAATTATTTAACTACTGTAACTTATGATTTTTTTAGATTGACTTGACTGTAAACATTATTAACTAAAATTTATTAATGAATACAATATAATATGATTGGGATGATTTTTCTACAAATATTTCGGTTTGATTCTTTTGTGTTTCTAATTTATTTTTATTAAAAAAATTATGTACAAAGATATTTTAGATATTAAATTATTTTTATATCTATAACTATAAAATTTATATTTTAATAAAATACCTCTTTTTATTTTTATTTTATTTTTTAAATTGAACCATTATTATATATATATATATATGTCTAACTTTTCTTTTTCTAACAACATATATTCTAACTTAGTTATAATAATTAGCCACATTTTATCTTCTTTATCTTACAAGGTAATGAGTTGGGTTATATATGGAAGAGAAATGGGCTTATAAAATGCTTTGGCCCACAATATTTGGCATTAAATTAATTACTCATTCATCTTAAGTATTCATATTCTCAAACTTCTAAATCACTAATCTCAAATGCCCATATAACAATTCTGATAACTCTAAACATACTGAGTATAATTCTAAAATTATTAAAAAAATTATTATTATTATCTTAAAAATATTAAAAAAATAATATCTATAGACATTTTATTATATCTGTTTACTGAAATTGTAAATTTAGTTTATAATTAAATTTACTTTAATCTTAATTGATGAAATTCATAATATTTTTAATTTATTTTTTAATAATTTTTTAGCATGATAATTTTATAGGTTGTATGCACGCTAAAATGTAATCTCAAATCACTGTTTAGCAAAACATTAATTTCAACGTTTTTTTTTTCTCCTAAAAATTTTATTTTTTAAAATTATTTTTTTAATATGAATCGTCACAATATAATTTGAGATATTAAGTCATGATTAGTGATATCTTAGCTCTTTTTTAATTTTAAAATCGACAATATTTCATTTTTTTATTTTATTTATTAAATTTATTTATCCTTTTGTATAAAAGTGTCAATCCATTCATCAACTAATTGATTTAAAAGATTAGATTTATTAATTAATAAGTGATATATTAATTTTTTTAACGAATCGAGTATATACACTTTTGTCTGTAATTCAAACTCAAAGATAAATCAAAATTTAAAATTGACATTATTCCATCATTTATTTCTTTTAATTTTTTAAAATTATTTTTCATTTTTGAAGAATATTAACTCACCCATCAACTTAATCCAATTCTAGAGATTAATACGATCAAGTGGCGTCTTAATTTTTTT